>NC_087202.1:64935233-64955233 GCF_015104395.2 Macrobrachium nipponense | reverse complement strand
CGCCCATGAAACGGGGCTGGTTATGCCTGTAGACTTAGTTACTTTACGAATTTATCATACATAATTTCTGTATATATATGACTTATCATTTGGAAAATAATGCAACTACAGTGTTGGCTATATACCCTGTAATGTTTGGTCTCGTTTCCTTTAGTTCGATGGTATTCAAGGTCAAAATGTGAAATGTTAACGAAAGAAGGACACCTGCTAATGGAAATATATCACATGGAATTTGGTCAGGTGAACTGAACAAGCAAAAGGAACATACGTTTAAAGGATTATTTCAATGGAATCAACGGACAGGCTTTCAAGATTATCTGGCGTCCGGTGGGAAAGAAAGAATATAATGGACTTGAATCATGAAGCCTGAACTCTCTATTCATAAGCAAATGTTAAGTCCTTCCAAAGCCCTTGGTAATAAAAGAACATAAAGACATTGTTATACTTAATGTGAACGAATGCACCGAAAACGTATGAGGAAACTATGCAAATGAGACACTGAGGAAGTCTAATATTGTGCAAAAACACGACGAGAATGGATTCAATCTTTCAAATGGTTTGTTGGTGGGGTCGCTCCAACCACAAACTATAGCATGTGGTGGACGGGACCTAAAAGAAATGACATTATCCCAAGTATGACATTAGTCTTTTGGTAAAATTTCTTTTCAGTCACCAAAAAAGGCTCAAAATAGTAACCCGCCGTCAAATGACTCTAATTAGATATACTGTTTTACCATTTCATTCACAACAGAAAACCTGTTGCAATCTATTCACGTTTTCATGAAAAAGTAAGCGTGGTAAGTTTCTCGCTCTTTTGAAAACGATACACTGTTTGGTTAAGACTATTAAAATAAGATAAATGTTATTTAACGTCACTAAATCATTCACCATTTTAATATCTTCACAAGTAGGAAAAAGTTGAGAGAGAGAGAGAGAGAGAGAGAGAGAGAGAGAGAGAGAGAGAGAGAGAGAGATAATTATGCAAATGAGGCACCGAGGAAGAGGGAATATTAGAAAAAACATGACGGAACTAAACGGTCGTGCTTGTCAGTCGTTTGAACTGCAAAGCCTAACGTGCGGCGTCGGGAAGTTTATACAAAATGACATTTAATAGAGTGCAATACTTCTCGTTGGAATTTGTTTGGTGAACGAAAAGATTAAAGCTGATGACCTTATTTCTCTCATATGATTAAAAAAACTTCAAAATGAAACATTTCACCTCCAGCACACTATATACATTATTTTGTAGTTGCAGCTAATTCACATAATCATAATAATTACTTAAGGTTGGTATGGCTTGTTTCCTCTTCTTTGGTAAAAAGATTTACTGCTTAGTAAGGCAACTAAATATCTGTATTACAAATATTGATTACTAAGATCGTCAAAAATATTTATAACAAATTTATACATAAAAGATTCATGTCATAATATTATTTAAATACTGCCACACTGCATAAAACATTTTTGAAAAATGAATGAAATTAAAACAGAGAGAGAGAGAGAGAGAGAGAGAGAGAGCGAGAGAGAGAGAGGAGAGAGAGAGAGAGAGAGAGAGAGAGAGATTCTTCCAAGTCAAATTCATAAAAGCATATAAGTAAACTAAGAGAGAGAGAGAGAGAGAGATTCTTCCAGGTCAAATTCATAAAAGCATATAAGTAAACTGAGAGACAAATGAAATCTTTAAATTTTTTGTTTTTTCCAAATTTTAGTGGGCTTCCTACAATATATATATATATATATATATATATATATATATATATATATATATATATATGTAATAGATATATAGTATATATATATATATTTATATATATATATATATAGATATATATATATATATATATATATATGTTGTGGGAAGCCCACTAAAATTTGGAAAAAATTTTAAAGATTTCATTTAAGCTTCCGGAGAGTACTCTCTAAAAGCTTAAATGAAATCTTTAAATTTTTTTCCCAAATTTTAGTGGGCTTCCCACAACATATATATATATATATATATATATATATATAAATATATATATATACATATAATATATATATATATATATACATATACTTATATATCTTATATTTATATATATATATATATATATATATATATATATATATATATATATACATATATATATATATATATATATATACATATACTTATATATCTTATATATATATATATATATATATATCATATATATACATATATATATATATATATATATATGTATATATATATGTATATATATATATATGCTTAAAATATCACAGTAGATGCACGTGACTTCATAAATAAGCGAATACCGACGGGAAATGATAGTCAGGAATCCAAGCGCTTTCGTCTTTATTCAGACATGAGTAGCTCCTTGACGATGTCTGAATAAAGACGAAAGCGCTTGGATTCCTGACTATCATTTCCCGTGGTATTCGCTTAATATATATATATATATATATATATATATATATATATATATATATATATACATATATACACACATATATATATGTATACATATACTATAATAAATAAATTATATATATATATATATATATATAAATAAATCGGGAAAGGGAAATACCACCATGGGGAAAGTGAAACAACTGAGCGGGTGCTAGGCCTTTTGACTCACCAGCCCTTTACTAACAGACTGAAGAGGAATATAAACTACAATGAAGCTCGTATAATTTATATAAACTATTCCACTAGTCTGCATAAATCTATTACACACATTATCGGATGGACAGAATGATGGTACCGACGGCGGTCAGCTCGAATTGGAAAAATTATATATATATATATATATATATATATATATATATATATATATATATATATATATATATATATATAGTATCTCCAGACGGCAATATAGCAAGATTTCAGGACGTTCCATGATACATTCTCAGTAAGACCATAATTTATTATAAAACGTTTCGCACACAAAATACAGAGCATCATCAGTCTGTGAAGAAATAAAAAACAATTACATTATATTAATACATAAAAGGAATTAGTCATTAAAAAAACTGTAAAAAAGCGTTATTATTTTCTAAAAAAAGACAGTAAAATAAACTAGAGAGAGACTACTAAAACACCAACCATCTAAGGTAAAGGAAGAAGAGGGAATAAGAAAAACTGAGGTTCCAGTCAAAACGAAAACTATGCCAGATACAAAGTTGAAGCCGAGGTGTTATTACATAAAAGAGATTAATGCTCGCTTGCCCTTCATGAAGTTCCATTAGAATTTATAGCATCGTTTTCTCTACGTTGTTTCCTGCTGATATATAACCATATGCTGCTCGCAGACTTAATTTTCATAAGAGTTGCTCTGAAAGCGCGGCTACTAAATGTAACTTGAAAAATAAATGGTGAACCTTCAGAGTGCCTCAGTTCTAATAATAAGAGTGTAAAGAGGAATAAATCCTGAAGCTTTCCCATGGAAAATGTGACGTAAGGGAAAACATTCCACGGTTTACACAAAATTTATGATGGGTGGATGTCAAGCATATTCCCTCTTCGCCTCCTTTCAGAAGCGGAAACGGAGAGCAGAAAAGGGGAAAGCAAACGTGTCGACGTAAATTTCTGCATGTGATGGCTACAGCTATTTTTACCTATGTTAATGTCCTTTTATAAATGTTCTTTGCTTTTTTTTGTTTCTTATAGTCAAGGTTCCTAGTTTTTGGAACAGCACTCCCTCAATTCGAAGATGATCAATGCTAACGATTGACAATAAAATAATAAGGGAAAAAGAATAATGTAAAAACTTGCAAGGGAAAATGAACACCAGCTTCTATCAGCCAAGGTTAGAGAAGGGATCATAATAGACAGCATCTCCATGACTTAAGCTAAATTACAAATATAGGAAATGTGAATAAGATAAAAACAAGTACAACGATTCTTTGCTCATTCCAAGTCCATGCGTGACCTCCTTCCTTTGCTCTGGCGGAAATACGACTATTTACAGGCAATACCATTCCTGGTTTGTTTAGACTGTTTTTAATTAAAGTAGTGCATTTGTGGTTTCTTGGTCTCGCCTTTTTTTTCAATTCAAGATCTAGACGTGCAGTAACATTTCCGACAACAAGGATCTAATATTCTCTTAAGTTCCAGCGTGTGGCTTCCAGTGACTCCATGGTAAGCGACCTTGAGGACATCACCCGAAACCTAATCCCGAACCGGAAAATGCGTCACACATGAGACTATTCCATCAGCAGCATCACGACGCTAATTAAAGCCTCAGGCCGTTCGATGTTTACTAATTGTTATAAACAACATGTTGGCATCAATGACGTCTGATAATCATTACATTGATAATTTCATAGCATTCAATTAGTCCGTACAAACATCACCATAAAAGACTGTCCACACTTGTGTCGTCTGTCTGTGTTATTCTATTTTATTTATGACAAACAGACCTGTCTCTTAAACTTCTGGATGGATTGTCATCCTGGATACGAAATAGTGTGATATGCCACACAATTCACTCAAGTGATGAGTGCCAGACGGTAAAGAATTAAGAACAGGAACAATTAACAAAACATAAAACAGTATCAAAGTATAAAACTGACTTAACAAATGTCGTAAATAACAGCCATTCAATGAGAATGACTGAGAACAGGGACAATTAACAAAGCATAAAACAGTATAAAAGTATAAAACTGACTTAACTTATGTCGTAAATAATAGCCATTTAATGAGAATGAGTGAGAACAGGGGCAATTAACAAAGCATAAAACAGCAAAAAAAAAATAATAAGAATAAAATAAAATAAAAGTCGTGAATAACTGCCATTCAATGAGAATGAGTGAGAACAAGGACAATTTACAAAGCATAAAACAGTATAAAAAGTCATGAATAATAGGCATTCAATGAGAATAAATGACTGACGACTATGCATGTCAAACATGTGAGAGCTCGGTTACGAACAACTCGTTCAACATTGTTATAAATACCGTGGATATCTCTCACTCAACACATTTGCGCTTTGAGATAGTCTGTGCAGTTAGTTTTTATACGAAGATAAAGTTGATTGTTATCATTTCAGCAATACACCAAGAAGGGGAAAAAAACTTAAGTAAATTCTGTAGTCAATTTAGACAGCATATATACACTAGTATATGCAATAAAATGGAATTTGCATTCTTTTGTTGAATTTTGTATGGCATCACAAGTTCACAACAATAGCCTTGCGTAATTCATTTCGTGTGCACACTTGCCATTGTCAGCTATGGGGCCAGTCTTCGTTACCCATATTTTACTAGCTTCCATAAAGAGAGAGAGAGAGAGAGAGAGAGAGAGAGAGAGAGAGAGAGAAGCGATTCCTTCTGAACATAATGTTTGCATCGTGACCAGAAAAACAGTCCACAAAAGGTAAACCGTCTAAAAAGGAGGTCGGGTGCTTGAGAAATAGCAAATTTTTCCAATATTCAGAAAACATACCGAAGTGTGGGATGGACAAAATATTGAGAGAGAGTGACCATGTTCGCTGATGTAAATCAAGTGTAACATTCTACATTCCTTTCTTCAACAATTCATTCGTTGAAAATTTAAAATAAATGCTAATAAAGTAAAAGGGGAGAAGAAAAACGGAGAAGGAACAATGTCTGAATCCCGACGGATTTTCTAAGCTTGAAAATCTGGTGTAACTCAAACTTACACGATTTCCCTTAATTAAGTGGTTTCATTCACATCGAGAGTTAAGAGGAACTCTTCGTGACTTACAAGAACATGCTTCATTAAACGTAATATGTACAAAACATCTACATGCGTGTGTGTGCGCAAGAACGTTACATCTTTACGGAGTGCGACTGTAGTCAAGGAAGCTTTACTACTACTATATTTCGAATCATGCAGTGGTTTCATTATAAAGAAAACACTGAAGTGCTTACTCCTCGGCGTTATTTAGGGAAGAATTCTAGTTCAAAAGCCACCGTTTTCATTCAACTTGTGGAAATAATTCTACGTTTCAGTTTTCTGTTCTCACAGCCGTTTCTTTCCTAGGATCGTTCCTACTTTATGTCAGCCTCTTCAGGCATCATCTGCTCTAAGATCTGATTTTGTTAGCTTCAAAATATTCAAATAGGTACGCTAATAAGCAAATGATAAAAATTTCGCTAATCTTTATGTTCGTAGAGTTTGTCTTGAAAGCTTGAATCTGAATAGTGCAACGATTCATAATTAGAGACTGGAAGTAATTACTGACTACTTCAAAGTCAGCACGGCTTATTAGGCAGAGGCACGTGACGCCCTGAACTTTTTTTTTTTTTTTTTTTTTTTTTTGCTTTTCATCCCCCTCCACCCCCGGCTTTTATTATTTATTTTTTTGCAACATTTTTCTCTTTTGAGATATATTAAAAATCTAGTGAGATATTATGAAACTGAGAAAGTTATAAGATTATACTTTTATTTACATCCAGTGAATGAAAGAACTAACTTTCATTATATGTATTGAATTGCACTATCTCAAATACATAAACAAATTATTTGAATATCCTTTGTATTACTTGAACATATTTTAACGTATCTCTAATAGTAAATTGTAAAAATATCTCTTGTACTACCTCAATATACTTTAACGTTGGAGAAAGCACAGCAGTTGTTTCAATAGTTTTATATGTCGTATATAGAGATACCATAGATACCGTACCATGGGAATAACTTAATATGTTTGCTCGCTGACATATGTTACAAGGTCCAAATGACCCTGTCTATTATACATATATGCACATATACATACACAGATGCATCTACTCGCATGATGACTGTAAATTATATCGCTCACTCCGAATCGCATAGACTAGAACACTCTTTATTGCATTAGAAATATCTTGAGGCGCAAAACTACGAAATCCAAGCTGTAATTGTTCAAAATTACTAATCATTCAAACTGGGATAACGGATTCTGACATATCGATGTTATTCGATGAAATTACGTGTTCATGAAAAACTATCAACAACAAGATGTGTACGAGAGAGAGAGAGACCTTATATACTAAGCTGTTAACTACCCTAATTCTCAATACTTATGCTGTAAAAACTACCCTAATTCTCATTACTTAAGCTGTTAAACTACCCTAATTCTCATTACTAACTCATAGTAAATTCATTCTGTGAAGTATCATGATCAGGTTAGATTTAATAATCATAACAGAATTACTAATGAAAAAGTCTTAGCATTAAAATATCACGTAGTTTCGAGGCTTTAACAATCCGTCAGAAACGGACCAACTTCCAGAGTAAGAGGGATACCATATCATCGACAACCTGACTGAGCAATATCGGCTAAATCTGCTCTTCCCTCCACCGGATTTCCACTTCCCTGAGACCGAGGGAGACCCTTCTCCCCTTTCCCTCTGAGAGCATCAATTGGTTACAGACGCAAATAACAAGCAATCACTAGGCTGAAGGATGATGGTAAATTGTAAGGAAACTACCGTTTCACCAATGGAAAATTTCCTCTTTTTTTAATCCAATCGGTTTCCAGTTTTGGGTACAGAGAGAGAGAGAGAGAGAGAGAGAGAGAGAGAGAGAGAGAGTTACAAGGATTAGGATGTCTCAATGACTTATTAGTCCGTCCGAGGAGACATCGTGTTGTCCCATATCTCCAGGAGCAGGTTTTACCGTTCATTCACAGTGTCCTAATGATTTTGTTTAGCTTTCTTTTAAACTCTCCCACACTGTTGCTGTTTACAGAGAGAGAGAGAGAGAGAGAGAGAGAGAGAGAGAGAGAGAGAGAGAGAGAGAGAGAGCAATATATATACCTGAAGTTGCAAAAATTACGATGATCACGCAAAAATGTTCCTTTGACACACCGACTCGACCTATCTGTAGCCACCATAATCCTTTGCTACCGAATTTTTATTCTCTCCTCGACTCCCCCGTCTCCCGGCCCCTGATCTTCCTCCTCCCGTTTTCGAAGTAGAGAATTTTTTCTTCTTTTACAGCAACAAGACCGAAGACTTTTCCTCCAAGATCTGGAAGTTACGAAAAGTCGCATCTTGCAAAGAATTCAAGATTAGGTCATGCGTATTGTTTCTTTCGTTCCACTTAGTAGGCAGAAAAAGGGCTTTCATTCTCAAGATATATATCCATGTGTGTGTGTGTTTGTGTCTGTGTGTGTGCGTGTATGCCAACGCGCGTGTGGTATTTTTCTTCACTTCTACTATGAGATTCAGGGCCTCTGTAACACGGTTTTTTGGACTTTGCTCTTTGTCAAAGCATCGGATGTAGCTGAAAGTTGACATATGTATATTTTACAACCACACACAAATTTTGTCAGCATTATCAATAACCTAAACCCGATAGTTTTAATTTTTATAGAGTAAAAATGATCTCGCCGACGCCATGGCCAATGATTACGAGCCAAGAGTCGAAAAACATTCACTACGTAAGCAAAGTAAACACCTTTTGACGTAATGTTGCGCTGCCCATCCACTAGAAAGAAACACATTCACCTTGTTCCATCGGCTCTGAAACCCAAAGACTTTATGAATGGCGGAACGATACATAGATGTGGGTGGGGTATCTGTGCTAGCGTAGTAATACTACTGTAGCAGTAGCGCCGCAACAGTATAGCAGTAATATACATGAATTAAACGTTTAGGCCAACTGCTGGGATCCTTGAGGATCATTTAGCACTTCTTACAACTACTTGAGAAATGAGTTTTTATAGCCAGAAGTTAGATTTTCTAATCCAACAATGCCCATGATAGCCTTCAGTGTTATCCTGAATTATAACGAGGCCAAAATGGGTGAAGCCTCATGAAGTTATCCTTCTAACGATAATTATTGGTGAAGGTACCGGCTATTTTTTTCCAGTAAATAGGTAGATAGCCAATAAATAAAAATTACATGACATTGGATATAGCAGTTATCAAATCTAGCTTGTCTACTATGTTTTTGAAAATTACCATCTATTCCCTACATCTTGTCAATCTGATTGTGACCTATAAAGCAGACTGTAATTTGTTAGGAAACTTATTTTGGGAATTAGACTAATAATCGAAGTGTTTTTGTATTTATTAACATATTTTGTTGGTTTGTTCATTATGACAATTATTAGTGGAGAGGTTCAGAGTTCATAAAGGTGTGCTGCTTTGCTTGTATTTAAATTTGTTTGTCATTGTTGCCAGAGGTATAGCCTTTGTTACGTATAGCCAATCATCCATCGAGAAAGAGGGAAGAAATGCTGTCATAAGTTACGTAACGAGTTGCGTTCGAAACCTTTTTCTCTGGAGTAAGTTGGCCCTCTTCAAAAAAGTCACTTTTACATTGTAAGTACCAAATTTATTCAACCTATGTAATGCAGAATACAGTTAAAATTTATGTGTAGATATAATGTGTATTCTGAATAAGCGTTATATTTATGAAATGCATAGATAAAAAGTTTTTGCGAAAAAACCGTGTTACAGAGGCCCTGAATCTCATAGTAAAATATTTAAGGTTATCAATTTCATACATGATTTTTTTTCGCCATGTATATTTTTCTATTTATCTGCATTTACTCGAGAGCATTCGTCCTGTTTTCATTCCCACTGAAAAGCTCTCTCTTCTTAGTGAAACCTTTGCCGACATCTTTGCCTCTCACAGTTTCTTTGTCCAATGAAAACCATCAAAGTCTCACGGGATTGGTATTTGTTATTTTTATATGCATAATTTTATGTAAAACAGATCGAATTGAATGTAGCACGAGCCAAAGTCTATTTAACAAGCAACGTTGGCTTAAACAATGTTTGTACTGAATACAAACTTTTCCGAAATGACATAGTAATCACAGAAGGTAATAAAAGGCAATCTTTTCCTAGACCAAGCTATACAAAAATCAATGAAGAACAAAATAACGATCCCACAAAAGAAAAGACACATCAAGCGAATGGCACCGAATCCTGTACATGTTTATGGCAACTGGCATATTTCTGTCGTCCTTCTGCATGTCATACACAGTTCTGTTTCATCCTCTGGACGAATGTCTTGTTCTGTAACACTCTCTACAAGTCACAGGAGAGAGAGAGAGAGAGAGAGAGAGAGAGAGAGAGAGAGAGAGAGAGAGAGAGAGAGAGAGAGATATAATTAAAGTTTTCTAGGACAAATCTACACACACACACACATACACACCACACACACACACATATATATATATACATAATATATATATATATATATATATAATATATAGTATATATATATATATATATATATTTATATAGATCCAGTGTAGCACGAAGGAACACGTACTTTTGGGAATATTTTTAAATCCACCGTAGGAAGGTAAGTGAAACGGGGACTTGGAACAAGTATACTTTCGTAGTATATATACATACGAAAGTCTCTGTTTCACTTACCTTTCTACCGTGGATTTAAGTATGTATATATATAAATATATATATATATATATATATATATATATATATATATATATATATATATATATGTGTGTGTGTGTGTGTGTGTGTGTGTGTGTGTGCGCCGCGCACGCGTGCCACACAGGGAAATGCAATGAGCAAAAAATAATTAATAAGGCAAAAACAGATTATGACAGCACGGGAGCATGCATGTTGTTATATTGGAGGCACAGACCTTTTTTAATTAAGATAAAATGACGAAATGACCTCATATTCTCATCATTCTCATGACCGAACAGCACAAACTAATAATACGCGACACGGAAATCATACGACGAGCAGTCCCTTCCAGGATAATCGATGCATACAGTGGGTCATAAATGAGAGAGAGAGAGAGAGAGAGAGAGAGAGAGAGAGGAGGCGGGGAGCAAACTTTAAAACTAAGCATGTTGCTCTAGTGGAGACAGTCTCACGAAGATCATATTCGGCATATCCAGAGCATGCCTTTATTTTATGATCAAAACTTATCAAGGAGTGAGGGCAAGAGCAAACGATAAAACTCTTGAGAGCAACGATAAAGAATTTATGTAAGAAACCCTGAAGAAGTGGTAAAACGTATAGGAAATCTCATGACAGCCGTCCGAGAGTTAACAACGTACTTGGGATGCGGAAGCGGAGGGAGAGAGAGAGAGTCTCTCTCTCTCTCTCTCTCTCTCTCTCTCTCTCTCTCTCTCTCTCTGGACTAGCGCCTTCACAGATCAATTTAAGCTTCTTCAGACGCAAAGGAAAGTGAGAGTAGGAGCATGAGGACATGGATTAAAAAAAATAGATGAGAAGAAACAGGACGGTAGAAAGAAAATAAGAACGACGAAGAGCAAACTTTACCCGTGACTACCCATGAATAAATAAATACATGGCAGGTGAATAAATGGTAGCCTAGTAATTGCTGAAAGCCACAAAGCGTTAAATAGCTTTGGAAAATATAACGTAAATTCGTTACATTGCCGGAAATAGCTTGAATTGTCTGACTACTCTTGGACACAAGGACGAGGATCGTACTCATGGTGAGGACGGAGAAATGCATATCCTTCGAATCTTAATATCAACAGCAAAGTAGATAAGCTTTTGTTTTTCAACGCAAATTCATATTGCATATCCTTTTACTTTAATAAATACAAACCTTTTGTAGATTACACGCACATACATACACACACACACACTATATATATATATATATATATATATATATATATATATATATATATATATATATAATATATATATATATATATATATATATAGATATATATATATATCTCATATATAGATATATATATATATCTCCATATATAGATATATATATCTATATATATATATATATATATATATAATATATATATTATATATATATCTATATATATATATTATTAATATATATATATATAGTATATATATTGCATATATATTTGTATATATAATGCTTAAACTGTTAAAGAAAGCTTTTGCATCACCCTATAACACTGAAGCAGAATGGGAAACTCGTTTCCCATTCCCACGACTGTTTTTCCTGATGAAATTGCCCTTTTGTCTTCGGTCTTCCTTTCTTTCGTCCTCTCAATGCTTCCGAATCGTCACACTTTTCACCGATTTATTGCCTCCTCCTCCTTTCTATCCAAAATGACCTAAGGTCTTCAAAACTCAGATTCATTGTTTCACTGCCCTACCCTCTTCACACTTCCACCACTATTTGAATACCCTTCCAGCCCTATTCGGTTCACAAATACTACGTAAAAGAAAAATCATCTCAAGATAGTTGTATCTCCTTTATTCCACTCCCATTCAACACTTCACTTCCATTAAGGCCATTCCTAAACAATTCTTCAAAACGAGGAGAGATAAGGATGGATGTTAGTATCATCATTAATAGGACTAATTATTTAATAGTATAATTTTATTATATTTAATTTGTAGTTTTTTTCGTGAAATTTCATTCTTATTTAACTTCAAAACATACATTTCAGATAAAAATAAAAATGCTATATGGGGATATTCGTTGCTAATGCATCCTTTTCATTAAGAACATCTTGCTTTCGTAAGAGAAAATCACCGTTTCCCTAAATAAACCAGCAGATGCCATTGGCAAGCAACAGAGGACAAAGGCTGAAAATGTAGTTTCCAGCGATCTCCCAATAACAATGGTTCTCCAATACTGACTTCCAATATCTACTGCGGAACCTCTTTTAATCTCGACATATTTAGGTATGTTTACAAGTGAACGCGCGCCCTCACACACACACACACACAACTATATATATTTATAAATGGAATTAATCAACACATGAGCAAGTGTTTTACAGACATAAATTTCTGACTCACACCGAGATCAATTCCTGGTCAAAAATAAATAACCAGGACACAGGACGCTACCAATTGACCCACACAGGTCAATTGGTAGAGCCCTGGACTTTTTTTTGAGGGACCGGGTTTCTATCCCAATGCGAGTAAAAAAATTCACCTATGTATATATATATATATATATATATATATATATATATATATATATACATACATACATACATCGAGCTACAAATGTCCTTTAATATCTAATTCGCTCTACCTCGGAATTAATATATTTTCATATATGTTAACCGAAGGGGAATTTTTTAGTCGATAAGAGATTTGTCGGCTCACGGGCACGAACCATCGAACCCAACAAATCCAGGAGGCACAGTGAAGCTTTAGTCCACACCGCCACCGCAAAACAACGAATACGTGAGAGCGACAGGTATTTGTAGTTGATAGGCGGCATAAACTTATAGCCTCTTGCGGTGGCGGTGTGGTTTAAAGCTTCACTGTGCGTCCTAAATTTGTTGGGTTCAATGGTTCGTGCCCGTGAGCCGACAAATGTCTTACCGACTAAAAAATTCCCTTTCGGTTAACATATAAGAAAATATGTTAATTCTGAGGTAGAGCGAATTAGATATTAAAGGACATTAAATTCTGTAGCTCAATGTATTTATATAAATCACGGTAATGTGATATGACACACACACACACACACACACATATATATATATATATATATATATATATATATATATATATTTATTATATATATATGGGAACACTTGTCTTTAAAAGGCCTTAAACCCAAATGAATATAATTCAGCAAAAGTTTTTATCATTTGGTTTTCAAATAAATGAAAAAAAAACAATATGACACCCAGAGGTAAGGTACAGGAAAATGATTAAATTTCTGGTAATATTGTTAAAACCAAAAAAAATGTCCGAATCAATTAGGCAATTGAGTCAGTTATGGAGCCATTACCACAACATACTATAATAATTAGATGTGGTTTTCTAAAAAAACACTTCATTTCTCAATTAAATCAGATTACAGTGAATTGCACCTTACAAACGTTGCGAAACCATTTATCACGGGATATTCTTTAACAACAATTAATACTTCCATTTCGCCCTGGAATTGTGATATTCCGGTTAAAACCAATGTATGACCAATACTTTTAATTATTTAACATATTTTGGAAGAAATATCATCGGATATGAAACATGATATTCCGGACGAGACTGCAAGCATGCAGTTGTTGTCAATGACATTCCCCATTAACATTGAAAGTAGCCACCTCATTTTATAAGGTTTTTAATTAAGTCTTTGATGATGGCCCAGAAATATAAGAAATTTGTCCCGAAACTTTTTCTTAGCATCGTTTTATATGCAGCTAAGAACAAAGAAAAAATTGACTGGAAGGATTTATATCACGAAACCGTAACTCTGATTAAATATTTTCATGAAGGGAAGACGCAGCTTTTGTCAAACGCTTCCTTTTCAGTATTTGTGCAATAATACACGAATCCTCCACTTCTTGCTAAGGAACTAGAAACCCATCGACTATGGCCTCTCTCAGAGTGACTGAAGTTCAAAACAATATAAAACCTCATTCAGCTACTTCATGGGCAATCCTGCAAAGGCACCAGGTTAAACTGCATGTTTTTTTCCAGTTGTATCCACTGATGACAGGACATGAATGCCTGAAACTCTTTATTACAATACTGATCACCTATTAAGTTAAGTATATTTTAGTTTTACAAGATCACTGACCTGATTAACAGCTCTCCTAGGGCTGGCCCGAAGGATTAGACATTTTTACGTGGCTAGGAACCAACTGGTTCCTTAGCAACGGGGTCAATAGCTTATTGTGGGATCCGAAACTCAACGGAAAATTAATTTCTATCACTAGAAATAAATTCCTCTAATTCTGCGTTAGCAGAGGGGGTTTGAACCCGGACCCTGAGATCGGTAGTCGAGTATGTAACCGATTCGTCCGACGAGGGACTTTTATTCAACTCTTGATATGGCAGAATTCAACGTCAACGTCAGTCCATACCATAGAATGACACTGAGGAAATGTAAAAGGGACAAATATACTTGGCAGCGACATTTTACATAAAAAGAAAATCAAGGATGACCGACTTCTTCTAAACCTTTTCTTGACTTATTTAACGTCGACGGACAATTCCCTTCCATTATAATGTATCCTTCGGTGACTAATATTTTTTCCACTTTTTTGGGGTTCCGAAAACCGTTTGTGTTGACGGTAAATAAACATAGTTCATTCTCACAAAACCTATGTTTATTATGTTTTTATCATTGTCAATGATTGAACTCTTTAAAACTAAAAGGTATTCATCCATCGCTGACAAGCTAAGCCTCTATACCAGTTTCTTTTTAATGTTTAGGCAAACTGTACTAAAACATATTAGTATTGTTTCTTCTGTAATTTAGGTGAAAAGGGTCAATAGTAATAATGGGATATTTTCCTTGTTTTATTAAGAGTGTGAATAACAACACGAACATTCTACAAGCACAATGGTGCAATGTGCATAAAAGTGCAATGTTGGGAGGTAATTTTCTTTTGTGGCTTGGAAAGTATTGGAAATGGTGCCAACAAGGGGAAAAAGTGTACAACTTATTTAGGGAAGCGAGAGAGAGAGAGAGAGAGAGAGAGAGAGAGAGAGAGAGAGAGAGAGAGAGAGAGAGAGAGAGTTTTGGGGATAGATATCACATAACACTGTAAAAGGAAAAGCCAACTTTCAGATCCAAGCTCACCAAATTAATGAATCATGAAATAATATTCCTAATATCTAAGAATATATTCCTCAGAGTTTTCAACATCGTAAAAAAAAATTTCTACTAGTTTAAGATTAACGACACACACACACCTATATATATATATATATCTATATATATATATATACTATATATATATATATATATAATATATATATATATATATATATATATAAAATAAATATATTATATATATATATATATATATATATATATATATATATATATATATATATATATATATATATATATATATATATAAAAGGAGCCCACCATTAAAACACCAAAATATAGAGAGAAAAGTACTATATTTCAGAGACTGCTGTCTCCCTCTTCAGGTAGATGAATGAGAAAAGTTTACAGAAAAGGTGGTATTTATACCAAGAGGTCCATCTAGAGGCAAGCCAATTTAGGTCACCCCCGCTGATAATCTTCCTTTAATCTCCTTAAGCATTGGTTGAATGAAAATCTTGTCGATCGTATCTGAAATCCATGCTCCTTTTGAGATGTTCATTACCTGCCTCTCTTTTATCAAGGCCGATTCCATCATTTGACTCTTGTACCGGCAGTTGCTGCTATTAATTACACGTGACAAATTCCAGTTTATTTTATGGTTATGTTCATTTATATGGTTGAAAATAGCTGAGTTCTGTTGTCCATACCTAACTGACCGTTTGTGTTGTATTAATCTCTGGGGAAGTGATTTACCTGTAAATCCGATGTAAGATTGGTCACAGTCCTGGCATGGGATTTGGTAAACCCCAGTGTCCTTGGGAGATGTCTTTTGTTGGACGTTAATCAAGGATTTGGCTAAGGTGTTTGGGTAAGTAAATGCAAAAGGGTTAGATTTTCCGAGGGTCTGAGTCACCTTCTTGATCGTGTCCAGGTGTGGAATTTTTATTTTATTGTTGGCTGTATCTCTGGTCTTGTCTTTAGGGGGTCGGTAAAAAATTACGTTTGCTTTGTGAATGGCTTTCTCAATTATATGGTCAGGATACTTTAAAGACGAAAGTTGCTTACGAATTAGTTCAAATTCTTTTTCCAGGAAATCTGGGGATCAAATTCGTAAGGCTCTTAAGAACAGGTTGCTGGCTACACCTATCTTGATAGCAATGTCGTGATAGCTAATATTGGGTCTATGACTGGGAGATATAGAGAATTGGCTGACTTGATGAGAGAAAAGAAGGTAGATGTTATGTGTGTGCAAGAAATGCGATGGAAAGGAAATAAAGCTAAAGAGTTGGGTGATGGATATAAGCTATACTATAATGGAGCAAATAAACAAGGTAGAAATGGGGTTGGCATAGGACTGTCTAGTGAACTGAAGAATACAGTGACAGAAGTGCAAAGAAAGAATGACCCTATCATCAGATTGAAGATATGTTATGGAGGAGAGATTCTGAATATTATAAGAGCATATGCACCACAAGTTGGTTGCACAGAAGAAGAGAAGGGAAATTTCTGGAGAGACAGGGATGGAATAATGCAATAACTGGAAGAACATTAGAGGGTGATAGTGGGGGCAGATTTGAATGGCCATGTCCGAAGTGATAATGAGGCGATTGGTCGGGTGCATGGGGGCCATGGAATTGGAGGAGAGAGTGTAGTGGACTTTGCTGTGTCATTTAACATGGCAAAAGTAAACACATTCTTTAAGAAAAGGGAACACCTAATAACACATAGGAGTGGGGGGAAGTTGCTCCCAGATAGACTACTTCCTGTATAAAAGGATAAAGCTGGTGGAGGTCAAGAACTGCAAAATTATTCCAGGCGACCATGTAGCCCCCCAACACAGACTGTTATGTATGGATTTGAGGTTAAAAAGGGAAAGAAAAACCAAAGCTAAAGGGATAAGGAAAATTAAATGGTACAAATTAGAGAATGAAGGGGATAAGAAGAGAGAGTCTAAGAAGAGGGTTTTGGAGGATATTGATATAGGGATCGAAGATGTTCAAGAATGGTGGGCACGAAATGCAGCAGTAATAAGAAGGCATGGAAAGGAGCTGCTAGGAGAGACATCTGGTATCATATGGGAAGAAAAGGAGAGTTGGTGGTGGTATGAAGACATTGAGACAGTAGTAAAAGATAAGAAGGAGGCAAAGAAAAGATGGGAAGAGTCACAGTTGGTGGAAGACAGAGATAAGTTCAGACAGAAAAACAAGGCAGTGAAAAAGGAGCAGCAGTAATAAGAAGGCATGGAAAGGAGCTGCTAGGAGAGACATCTGGTATCATATGGGAAGAAAAGGAGAGTTGGTGGTGGTATGAAGACATTGAGACAGCAGTAAAAGATAAGAAGGAGGCAAAGAAAAGATGGGAAGAGTCACAGTTGGTGGAAGACAGAGATAGGTTCAGATAGAAAAACAAGGCAGTGAAAAAGGAGGTAGCCCAAGCTAAAGCAAGTCGTATGATGATGTGTATAATGAGCTGGGGACAAAGGAAGGATTAAAGAAGATGGTCAAGCTATCAAAGGCTAGAAATAAGAGCACCAAATATATTACACGTATTAAACAAATATAAGATCAAGATCGTGTAGTATTTAGAAAGGAGGGAAACATTGTGAAGAGATGGAAAGAATATTTCGAACATTTGTTAAATGAAGAAAATAATAGACTAATAAGAGAGGATGGGCAAGTGAACATTGGCATGGTAATGAGGTTTTCTAGGCAAGAGGTACTAAATGCACAGAAGATGAAGAATTGGAAGGCAACCGGACCAGACAGGATTCCTGTGGAGGCATGGAAAGCATTAGGAGATGAAGGATTGGATATACTGTACGACCTTATGATAAAGATCCTTGAACAGGAAAAGATACCAAGTGAGTGGCGTGAGAGTGTATTGATCCCAATTTTTAAAGGGAAAGGTGATGTCCAAGAGTGTGGTAATTAAATTGATGTCCAACACTTTGAAGATACTGGAAAGGATGATAGATGCTAGACTGACAAGAAGTACAAAAAGGTAAAGAGCAGATGGGATTCATGAAGGGAAGGGTAACAACAGATAGTATATTTTGTCTGAAGCAACTAATGGAGAAATTTGGGGAAAGGCAAAGGGACCTACATATGGTATTCATTGACCTTGAAAAGGCTTATGACCAAGTCCCAAGACAAGAGGTATGGAGGAGTCTGAGGGAGAAGATGGTGCCAGAGAAGTACGTGCGATTGATACAAGAAATGTACCGGAATGTATTTACCAGAGTGAGGAGCAGTGTTGAGGAGACAGAGGGTTTTGAGGTGAGAGTAGGATTACACCAGGGGTCGGCTCTGATCCCATTTATCTTTAACATAGTGATGGATGTTATAAGAGAGGAAGTAAAGGAGGCAGTACCATGGAACATATTGTATGTGGATGATATTGTTCTGTGCACAGAGAGCAGGGAAGATCTGGAAATGTAATTGGAAAGATGGAGACAAATACTGGAGGACACAGGAATGAGAATAAGTAGATCTAAGACAGAATATATGTGTACCACCACTGAGGGGGATGATAGAGAAAGTATTCAGCTTGGTGGAGAGCAAATAGAGAGAGTTGATAAGTTTAAGTATTTGGGATCTTTTTTTAACGCTGGAGGAAGTATGGAAGAAGAAGTAAAACATCCGGTACAGGCAGGCTGGAACAACTGGAGACTGGCCTCTGGAGTTCTTTGTGACAAAAGAGTACCGCTTAGGTTAAAAGAAAAATTTCACAAGACGGTGGTAAGAACCACAATGCTGTATGGTACGGAAACAGCAGAAGATGGATGTGGTAGAAATGAGAATGCTAAGGTGGATGTCTGTGGTGACAAGAGCGGATAGGATCAGAAATGACTACATAAGGGGGTCAACTAAGGTGGTGGAAGTATCAAAGAAAGTGCAGGAGGGGAGGCTGAGATGGTATGGACACCTGTTGGGAAGAGATGAGGACCATGCTGGGAGACATACTATGGAGGTGGAGGTTCAAGGAAGACGAAGAAGAGGGAGACCAAGAAAGAGATGGAAGGACTGTGTGAGAGGAGACTTCCATGAGAAGGAAATTGATGAGGCAGAAGCGCAGGATAGAAATAGATGGAAACGGCTCATCCGAAATGGCGACCCCATATAAAAATGGGAACCAGCTAGGAAGAAGATATATACATACATACATACATACATACATACATACATATAAGCGAACCCAGTCGTTCAATTGACAGGCACGCTGCCAACTATGCCATGCAAGTCATAAAAGAAGTTGGAAGCAAAGACGCAATTGGCAGCATTGCTTCCAAATGTCCCTTCTGAGTGAATATGATAGAATAATCAATTCACAATATGTTTCCAATGTATTTTTGAACGTCACCTATGCACACATTCCTGAAATATAATACAATAGTTTCTTAATTTTAACCATTTTCCCGGCCAATATACACGTACTTCATCGAACTATACCTGAACCCTAGGCATTTTCAGGAATCCAACCCAACTTCTAAATAATTTGCAAGGATTGCAAGATCCTTAATTTCACAATGATTAAACAACCAAAATTCGAAATCTCTCAGTAT
>NC_087202.1:64895233-64932733 GCF_015104395.2 Macrobrachium nipponense | reverse complement strand
AAGGAAAGAGCCAGGGAAAGGGAGTATTATTTTAAAGTGACCGTATTTATTTATGTAAGGGTCGTAAGTCTTACCAAAAAGGAAATTATAAACATGACGCGGTAAGGAAATTTGTACTACTGGGTCTTTACTGCTATTTAGATTAAGGATTCCAATAAGACGACTATTGAATACACTCACTATTTATGATTAACTTCTATTTTACCGAGCTTCTGAGCAAAACTAAGGCAAATGTAAGCAAAATATTGTATCGTGTATTCCAACAGAGCTGGCAATGGTTGAGGCAACACTAAATGATTGTCTACATTTATATAAGAGGTGATACCCTAACTACTGTACTGTAAAGTTTCCTCTAGGGACACATCCCCATTGAGAATATATTTTATATAAGACATTCACTAGTGTTGCATAATAATGTCAGTAAGTATGTCAAACAGACGATTTTGAAAATAAAAATATCTATTGAACAAAACGAAGCTGCAGAGAAATGCTGAATGATGAAAACCATTTGGTTCTGTAGAAGAACAAATGAATAAACAGGCTGGAAAAACAAACTGCCTGAAATCCAAAGGCTTTAGAAAGAATAAACATTTTTACACAAATAAAAAGAGCACGACTAACGTGATGTCATTTGTTTAGTTTCGACCCTGTGCTGAAGAACATTAAGGCACATCGATCAATGAAGAGCAGCGCCTACCAACAACGAGCTCGATAAGTACACATTTCTACCATTTCTGCTACCGGAGATATTGTTCTGCCTTTAGGTTACCTTCACATTCGAAAGAATTCTTAGACGTTTCCCTCAAGGGCCATTTGATACACTGCTCGATGGCACATTGGAATGTTTTGAAGAACTGTCTGGTTGGTGGAATGAGGCCCTTCGCTGAGGATAAACACCCGACTGTCATTCCAGTGGATAGATATTACACCTACTATTACAACACTTGAATACTAGATGTGCTTTTTTCTTTGCCTACCACTGGTAATCCCCTTCCCATATAAAAGTTACTCGTTTTTACACTCAATAATCGTACATGCTCTCAACCGGATATGTGCAATATTCTCTTAGGTTTCCATGGCTCCAATCACTGGCTTTACATAAAGTTAGATCTTTTAACTTAGTATACATTTGAAGCAATAAACGCAGATGTATCTGATATATCATGACAAATATATTACAAAATATTTTGTTGTGTGTGTGTGTTCGAGAGAGAGAGAGAGAGAGAGAGAGAGAGAGAGAGAGAGAGAGAAAGAGGAGAGAGAGTCCCATATACATCCCTACGGGTCTTCAAATGGCATGAAAATGAAGTGGCTCATGAAAGAGACACAAGGGAATTTAGGAATATATATACCTATATATTTGTTTCTCACTTTCAATCTCAGATTAACTAAAATAACGAGAAAATTATACAAATATTTTTCTTCGTAAATTCTAATTAATAAAAATTTAATTTCTGCTTCTTTCCTATTCATCAAACTCAACCAAACCTTTATTTCAGTTGTCTTTCCGTCATGAGAAAGGACTAATGACAGATTTTCTATATCCATATTTGAATAATTTTACTTTTAGTTCATTTTTTTCATTCAGAACCTATTGCGTCGAGTTTTTCCTTTATGCTTCATTCACTTTTTATATTTCTTTTAGTTAGAAAGACCTAATTCTGATGTGAATGTTTACGGAAAATCCCCATTTCGCCTCGAATTTCACCTTCTTTACCTCTTCCATCAACGCTATCAGCCAACACTCGAGTTAAAGTTGGAGAAGCATGATGCTGATAATTCAGGGATGCATCAACTTCCTCTCTCTCAGCATATTACGACGTAAACTGGCAGCAACTATACAAAGCGGTAGTTAACTCATAAGTAAAATATACTTCCATTATAATGCTGTTATCGCCTCTCTCTGCCATCTTCACTTTCACAGAAATTCTCTCTCTCTCTCTCTCTCTCTCTCTCTCTCTCTCTCTCTCTCTCCCTTACACGGAGACGATCAAAAGAAATCACTAGAGCATGGAGCGAGGCTCTTCCCATCAAATAACACATTAGACTATTAAGTTGGCGTTACTACATCAAAGGTCAGATACGCCAGCCCTGTTCTCTCCTGGCCGCTTCGAAATCGGAATACTCTTTTCAATAACTTTTAAACGCCTCTTGCTGATTCAGATACATATTCTTCTTGGCAGTAATTTCAACTCTTCCAAAATAATGCCATGTATTAACAAAAAATGTTTAGTATATTTCCTTTATCACAAGGACAAGAAAGCTAGCATTGATATACACACAAGAGGTCGAAAATGATTTGCTCACAATAACAGCGGCTTGGTAACAAAGTGAACGAGATGAGATGTAAGATGTACAGCAAAGTCAAACGATATTCTAATCAGGATTTTCACGACATCCAAAGACTGCCACAAATACTGACCCATCTATCACATTTGGGTAGCCTACAATTCGTATTCAACAGAAATACTGACTCATCTATCACATTTGGGTAGCCTACAATCCGTATTCAACCGAAATACTGACTCATCTATCACATTTGGGTAGCCTCCAATCCGTATTCAACAGAAATACTGACTCATCTATCACTTTTGGGTAGCCTACAATCCGCTTTCAACACACATACTGATTCATCTATCACTTTTGGGTAGCCTACAATCCGTTTTCAACACACTTACTGATTCATCTATCACATCTGGGTAGCCTACAATCCGTATTCAAAACCTTGTCCGGTAAGATATAACTTAATTAATGTATAGGTAAGTAATTTTCATGAACATGACTTCATAACGCAGGTTCAGAACAGAGAGTTTTCCTCATCAAGTGTCTGGGCGTGCTACTCACTTTCTTGGGTTACAGCAGCAATATTCTGTTGAATCCTCCCGATGTCACACTACCCACTGCAAGAGGTCTTTCATCTGTTTTACTATAGACCTTTAGAACGGTCTTCCGGCAGTTTTATTGATGGTCATAAGTTCGAGGGAACCCAACACTATTACATAAGTTTGTTTCTTAAAAGATTCTTAGCCAATTTTTCGTCCAAAGTGCTGTGCAAGCGATGAACACAATTGTCCTTGAACCAACCTGAACATTTTTCTTTAGAAATAACGCATCGCGATATCTTTATTTCCACATAAAACAGTCCAAAAGAGTCTAAAATTCACTTGCACTATCCAAAAAGTGTCATACAGACGTCTCTTCTAATAATCTGTCGTTCACAGTGCCACGCCAGCGATGAACAAAATTGTCAATAAACTAAAATGACAATTCCAAAACATTCGGCGGTCGGTGGCCTCCATCTGCAACTATTCATTAATTTGAAGATTCATTTTCATTGCGTAATTTCTTTTCCCTCTGAGTTTCACCCTTTTTTCATGCAAAATCAATCTGTTCTACGTGAGGTTTTGCCCAGTTCGAGTAATGTTTATAAAATTAATTTTTGTTAGGATTTGGATATTATTATTAGTGAAAATTCATACAGTCCTGGCTATCGAGATAATCTCTCTCTCTCTCTCTCTCTCTCTCTCTCTCTCTCTCTCTCTCTCTCTCTCTCAATGGTAACACTAAAATCTGTAAACAAACAATGCAACGGGAGGAACAATGATCACTTCTGTTTCACTGCGACAAAATATCGCAAATTTCCACATCCAACGCCTTTTAAAAGGCATAAAAATGGAAACGGTCTCGATTGAGTAAGACTCTATGCAAATGATAAAAGCCAACACTTGGCTCATTAACTCAGGCTAAAGAATCTGAATTTCAGGTATACGCTCATTCCGGGAACAATGGCACTTTCCAGCTGGAATCAACTTTTCTTCCCTCCATTCTAAAAGCTCGCTTAATTGACATAGACTGGTCGAGAGAGAGAGAGAGAGAGAGAGAGAGAGAGAGAGAGAGAGAGAGAGATCTTCCTCTTCTATATTTAGAGGGAGGGTGCAGAGCTGTCCTCGAGTAATCATTTTCCTTAACATCCCCCACCCCCTACCACAAAAATCCATGTTTTTGCGCATTGAAAAATACGTTGTAACTGAAAATTAACGCAGGAATAAGGCGTGTTAGCGGTGGATACCGCCCAAACTACTCAGTAGCCGACACACACACACACACACACACACCACACCACAGAGAGAGAGAGAGAAAGTAACTATAAACAGTAAACCTAATGACATGGAAGTATTGCCTAAAGTATAGTTACTATATTGATTTGCCGAGGAAGCGGAAGGGGATTTTGTTCCCAAACTTGGAAAACATACAATCTGCCAACAGAAAATAAATCGATATATTGAACCTAGATCAACTGAACGTATGGACACCGTTGGGACCGTTTCCCTTAAATAACTTCACCTTCCTACTTGCTTCGTCTGGAAGCCCTGTGAGCGCAAATCAAAAGCACATTTATCACTTGGAATTATGTCTGCCTTGAAATTCTCTATTTTCAATCCTTATTATCTTCACTCGACCACTTGAAGAAACTTGACATGATACTGTTAAAAAGAATGTAATAAAGTAGCTTGCATAGCTGGGTTACAAGTGGGAATGAATTCTCTCTCCGACCAAGGACAATTTCATATTGGCCTGAGCTTCCGAAATTTCCGTAGCATGGAATTACTAGACACACTTACATTTGGCTTTATGGTCAGTCATGTTACAGGAAAGAGAGAATGTAACAAAATAAATTATTACAACAAAATATGACAAACAGAAACATCATTTGGTAACGATAGAGAAGAAAACGAAATCATAAAACAAATAAGAAGGAAAATCTTGAGAAGTAAATGGCTCCTGATCTGAAGAATAAAAACAATTGAGCAGGTACTAAATGGCGTCTTCTCAGAAGAGAGAGAGAGAGAGAGGGAGGGGGAGGGGGGGAGCAAGTCTTTTTGTGCATTAAACACTTTGGCCCCTTATAACAAAGAGAGTACGTTCTCTCTTGTTTAGAAAATGTGAAAATCGTAATTATCAAAACAATGAGAAAAGGACAATAAGACCGTTGAACAAAAGATATTAAACCTAAAACGAAAACAAGGAAAAGAGAGTTACTGAAAGTTTTGATCCTCTTTTTGGCCGATTTAGTGAACAAAATAAAATTCGTTCAGTTCCTGACACCCTTTGATATGTTATCGTGGCATATCGCTTCAAAAGCTATGCTTTTAATGCATGAACTTAACATAAACATTCTAAGGCCCTAAAGAACAAACTGTATAGAATAAAGGAAATCATCACAGCAATTACGATTTTGAAAGAGCAACGATGGCTTCCATTAAACAATGAATTATAACAGCTCTTTAAACATAATAAAAGAGCACGGCATAGTATTGTCAGCAGCAAATGGAGGGTTTTATATACGTGTTAGCAACAGGGGATGGATAAAATGGCTATCTGGATGCCGCGATTTAGTGGATTATATAAGATTATATAATATATAACAGTCATATTATATATATATATAATTATAAATATATATATATACTATATACAATAATTTTTACCTCCATTCCCTTATTAAACACAAAATCAGATCTAAAAAATAAACCCATAGGTAACTCAACCAGTGAACAAGCATGGGCAAATTTAATTGAATGAAGTCTAGATGAAAAACGAACCTTGAAAATACGGTTCCCTTAATATCCAGCAAGTTGCCCCACGAACTGGAAAGATTTAGCACTTGCAGACATTTAAGAAGACACTGCAGGCTGTTACCTATTTGAAATCATCTTTAATATAGAAGAGATATTACTCGAGAAACTTAGAAAATGAGAAAACAAATGGAGACCCTTTAAAAGTTATCAAGAATGCTGGTGTTTAATGGGAAATTATTCTTCTTTTAGACTGGAACATTCTATATAATAGGGCAATTATGTTCTACAAACATATTTCCAAACATTTCACTGACGCTATTAGCATACTTAATCTTATTATCACAACTTGTACTGACTGCTTTAGAAAGTTCAAAGAAAGCGCATGAAATTTCTAACTAATCTTAACATAATACAATAATGATTATACATTACATTGACATGGTGAATTGTACAGATTACATATTTTGAATTTTATTACATAATATAATCATATTTAATAAAGTTCCAATTTTCTAACTCTAAACTTGTTTTTAATTATCATAATGATTTTGCATTATATCTACATAGTAAATTCTACATATTACTTTTTCACAAGACATTTCTTCATAGTATAATGGTCGAGGTTCATCGCGATGAATATATGAAGATACTCTTCTCCACCATATGTGGTCTGTGTTGTTTGGGTCAAGGTTTCTCTCATCTGCTTCTGATTCTTCAGCTAATTCGCTATTGTATTGAACTATTTCCTCCATATATTGGTTGCCAGTCTGTATAATCTCTGATTAATTGGTTCTACTTTGTATTTTTTATGTATTTGTTTTATATTCAGATCGTCATCTTGACTGTTTCTCACTGCAGACCTTAGTATCTTATTTTGGAATTTTTGTAATGCACTTATATTGGAAGTCGATGCTAAGCACGTGGGTATTGGTGGATATTCCATTATTGGTCTGATTAGGCTTTTGTAGAAATGGATTTTGATAGTTGTGTTCATATTCCTAAACCTTTTCAGCTTTGTATTTTGTGTTCTTGCTATCCTTAGCCTTTCTCTCACATGTCTTGATATTCCTCTTTGTCCGAATTGCATTCCTAGTATTCTTGTACTTTTAGTAAAATTCATTGATTGTTGGTCTAACGTTATTTGTGCAGGTTTGTATGCAGATACCGATACTAGTTGGAATTTGGATTTATTTGTCTTTATCTTCCACTTCTTTTCAAATTGATTTATTCTTTCAATTTGATTCATTGTTTTTTGTGCTACTTGTCTTTTCAAATTTGGATCCCTTCTCCTTGTACGTTTTTGGGTGTATAACTATTTGAGTTATATTATCTGCAAAGCAGACATCAGTACAGTACTCTGGTGGTGGAGTCACATCTGATGTATAAAACATGAATAATGTTGGACTGAGTACAGATCCTTGTGGGACCCCACTTAGTAACGGGAATGGATTCCCTATGTAATTTTGTGACTTGATTGCTGCTGTTCGATCTTTGATGAAGTTACATAGTATTTTCTCAAAAATGCCTGGAAGGTTGAGTTGTAATATTTTGTATTGAAGACCTTGTACCCATACTTTGTCAAATGCCTTGGCTATATCTCTACATACTAGGTTGCAGAGGTATCTTCTTCTTTGTGACAGTGCAATTCCCTCATAGATTGTTGCTATTGCAATCTGGGTTCTTCCTTTTCTAAATCCATATTGATTTTTATTGTGTAGCTGATTACCTTCTAGGAACAACACTAGTCTGTTGTTAATTATTTTTTCAAATATTTTGACAGGTATTTCTAGTAATGATATTGGTCTAATATTCTCTACCTGGCACGTATCTTTTCCTGGTTTGGGTATCAAAATCATTATTGCATTCTTGAATATAATGGGAAAATACCCCATTGAGAGAGCCCAATTGTATATTTCTCTTAATTTTTCAAGTGCAATATCTGGTAAATTTTGAATTATGACCTTGTTAATTCCACTTCTTCCTGGTGCCTTGTGTTTAAATTTTTTTATTATTATTTTGATTTCCCATAATTCTATTTTCCTTGTTAGAGGGCAGTCTTCATTGAGTCTGTTAATGTCAGCTGCATGATGCGGATTCGTTCTGTGTCTATGTTGTTCAATGAATTCATTGACTATTGTCTCATATTGGTTCCTGCGTTATCTGGAATATTTCCTTTCAGTAGGCCTTGTGCAATACTTCTTTCTCTTGGTCATCATATATTTTCTCATTCCTATGCTTTATGTATTGCGATGTATTAGTTTTGCTTCCCATCAGTCTTGCGACGGAGTTCCAGAAATGTTTTGGGTTATTGTACTGTATTTGTGTATTTTTTATTAAGTCTTCCCAATTTTGATGATATAATCTTGAGTTTTCTTGTATTAACTGTTCTTGTAATGATACATTAAGTTACAAAAAATCGTTCCAGGTATCGCAGCTGATATCCCTAGTTTAGAATAAATTTTGGCTTAGTTACAAAATGGTCATATAAATTTCATAAGCCGTACTGGAGCTTGTTTCAGCCTTCCAAAACTTCCTGTGAAGGGAGACGAGAACACCCTCAGCAGAGTATTTCTGGTTCCATTTCTTATTTTCCTCCTGTTTTCCCTGTAACAGGAGAAAAATAGGTCAAGATCTCTCTCAACTGGCAAATGTAATTCTTCAAACTGCACTTCTCCCTACAAAAACACCGTTTTCAGATTTTAGCCTTAAGACTCAGACAAGGCCTTCGATCTCATAATTCAAAAATAAGTGAAAGAAACTTTAAGTGAACGAAGCTTTATTTTTCATCTAAAGAATTTGCCGTATCTGACTCAGTATAATGACCTACATTCATTCTACAAAATGGTACTGCATTTTGTTCACCATCGATGCTATGCCTGAGAGACAATTGTCTCAAATTTTTAACAAAAATGTATGAAAACTAATACTTTTAAATATGCCAACTGCAACAGCAAATTGTAAAGACAAAACTAAAATAACAATAAAAACTCTCAATTCATAAAACAGAATCAATCGTCCGTGGACACTGGTGATCTCAATAAATACAACAGATGGGAATGAAAGAGAGAACAGCAAAACATATTGATTGTAACAGTTGGAGGATTTATCTTATGTTCATGAAACAGTATTAAAGGACGAGAGCAACACTTGTCCTTTCATCAAAGGGCGAAGAGACCTCTCTGATGATCATCCAATATCGCCTAACCGACTATGCCTTTTATTAAATGTCAACAACATACGTATTTCCCTCGTTTTCAGTTTGCTATTTTGGAAAGAGGTCACGCAAAGCTGCAATTCAAACCGTTAGTCATCTCTTTGCGTGACAAAAACAAAGAAGAAAAAAGAAGCTTTATCTCTTATGTACAGGACGGCCTCGAATATAAGACGTTTTAATCTTTCCTCGCCCGAGAGAGAGAGAGAGAGAGAGAGAGAGAGAGAGAGAGAGAGAGAGAGAGAGAGAGTACTCAATCCAGAGGTAACAATGCAAGAATCGGAAAGAAAAGGGGACGTAGCTGTGAAATGGAAGTATTTCTTTAACTTTGCGAGTTTGTCCCATCCACTGCCATATACTGAATATTTCCTCTTTCTATTCAGGATTTCCATAAAAACCACTGGGATATGAAAATGTCACTTTTACACCGAATGCATAAATCTAATGTTAGGAAAATACGCGAATAGCATTAATAAGCAATGCATAAAACTGAAGGATACCATTACAAATGCGACACTAAAGATACTATCAATAGCAAAAAAAAAAAAAAAAAAAAAAAAAAAAAAAACAAAAAAAAAAAAAAAAAAAAAAAAAAAACTGAACAACTAACTGGGCAGCCAGAGACTCTCTAGAGGACTTGAAGTAAAACTGTTTGTAACCTTAAATAACGTTAAGTCAAGGTGAAATGTTTGACATCATACAACAACTACTTAACAAATTTCAGCACATTACAATGAGTGGAAAAGAAGGTACTGGAACGAATGCAATAGTTCTGTATGGAATTTCATAGGGGAAGACAGTGGCAATTAACAAAGATAAAGAAAGAACAGCATACAATAAAAGACAAGCGTTAAAATCCCGAAAATGACGACCTCGATGAGTGTTAGCTACATATCTCAATATTTTGATGATACTGGCTTCATCAAACTGTTTGCCCTTATTATGATGCCTGCTAGCGCAAATTATTAGATAAAAAATCAAGAATGAAAATGTGACATCCTTATAAGTTCGTTAAGCAGATAACATATGCATACAAGACTAATAACCTAACATCCATAAGAGAAAAAAGTTAAGCATATCTTAAACCAGATCACTGAGCTGATTAACAGCTCTCCTAGGACTGGTCCGAAGCATTATATTTCTATTTACGTACCCAGAAACCAATTGGTTACTTAGCAATGGGACCTACAGCAGTACAGCTTATTGTGGGATCCGATCCACATTATATCGAGAAATGAATTTCTGATCACCAGAAGAGAAAATAAGTTATTAATATACACAGAAAAATGTATGTTTTCTATTCTTATACAATTTAGTGTACGAAATGCCACCTAGTGGAAATTTTTTTTAAGGCAATGGAAAATGTGCCCCACGGTAATTAGCGCAGAAAATAATCAGGCGACATTTCTTTCTTTGTCACGGTTAAATGATCTTCACATTAATTGTCGTGGGACGTATGAATGCGCAAAGGCCTTATCTATTTGACTAACGCGAAATGGAAGGCATAATTTCAATAACGCTGAAAATTGCCATAATTTTATCAGAGGTAAAATACATCTTTACAGGTAGGGAATAGAAAGGAAAACTAAAGCAGTTTACAGACAAAAGCTTATTCGTATAGTAATTTAAAAATAAAGTAACAGCAAAGTTTAACACGTGGGGTGTGGTTGTCGATGACGCAAAGGAAGAGTTGAATTGGATATGGAATTTAGGCCAAAGGCCAAGCACTGGGAACTATGCGGCCATTCAGCGCTGAAATGGAAACTGACAGTAAAAGGGTTGATAGGTGTAACAGAAGAAAAACCTTGCAGTTACACTATGAACCAATTGTAACATAGGATAGGGTGGAAAGTAAGATGGAATAAAAAGAATATAAAATGAGGTACAGTAATAGGGACGAAAGGGTTGCAGCTAGGGGCCGGAGGCACGCTGCAAAGAAAATTTGGTAATGCCTACAGTTGTGTACTGGCGGCACTAGCCCCCTACGGAACGCGAAGGAAGGGAATCGATATCCCGGAAGAATAATAATAAACAAGTAAAAAATGCGCAGACGTTTCTTCGGCCCAATCGAATTTTCTGTTCAATGTGTATTGATATAAAAAAAAATAATAAAAAAAATAAAACACCTATGAATGACCGGCAGCACTGCAGTTGCTCACCAAATGCGGTAGAGTGAGTTGCACGATCCATGGCTAAAGTTAACCTTAAATAAAATAAAAACTACTTAGGCTAGAGGGTTGCAATTGGTATGCTTGATGATTGGATGGTGGATGATCAAAATTACAATTTGCAGCCCTCTAGGCTCAGTAGTTTCTTTTAGCTCTGACGGCGAACGGACGGACAGACGAAACCTGCACAATAGTTTTGTTTTACAGAAAGTAAAAACTTCATTTTTTCCAAAAAAAAAAGAAAAAAAAAAAAAAAAAAAAACAAGGAAAAAAAAATTGAAGGCCAATAATCCAGATTTCAGTCTTATAAATTTTCCTAACTTGGGTAAAAATTGGGTGGGCCCATGAGAAGTCGCCCTTTGATGATTTATTATCTCCATCAATAGAGCGCCAGATGAATCAAGCAGACGGTTTTTTTTTTTTTATAAGACGACAGAAATAAAACCATAGTTAAAGGCTTTGTCAAGACATGAGAAATATATTGGTTACTCGTTTTGAGGATAACGCGACACACACACACATACACACAGACACACACACACACACCGAGAGAGAGAGAGAGAGAGAGAGAGAATTGGTTCTTTGTGTTGTGTTCATTCGCCGCGGTACGAGTAAAAGTTATTTCAGACTTTTCTCTTAATCTTCTACCGTGGATATGACCCTCATCGCAGGCATAATCAAAGAGCGTGAAAGAGTCCAAAGCCTTTCAACCAGAGCGAACAAAAGTAAAAGTGCCCTTTTTACCAAATGCCTGCTAAACGTAAGTGTAATCTAGGGAGGCAGAGTAACTTTAACTCTTGGTTAATGAAACCTGAAAAAAACGTTATGATAAAAAAAAAAATTTCATTTGCAGCGAAATGAAGTTCACTTCAAAAGTAACTGGATCATAAAACGTCTTTACAATGACCCACTAATGCAAAAAGCTAACCTGTGTCGTGTGTGTGTGTGCGCGCGTGTGGGCGCACAGGCTGGTAGTGGAGGCACTCTCAATTCACCAAAGAGAAGCCATGGGATCGATCCTGGTTGACGAAGGTTTGTTTTGGGCTTATTCCTTTAAACCCAATGTTCCGTCTATATATATATATATATATATATATATATTATATATATATATATTATATATATATATATATATTGAAACTACATCCTACTAAAAGTGGACGACCTAAAGGAGGTAATCCCTCACCCTCATCGGTGTATTAGTCATCAGGTAATTCTCTCTCTCTCTCTCTCTCTCTCTCTCTCTCTCTCTCTCTCTCTCACACACAGACACACACACACACACATTCTCCGTGGCTGCAAAGACAATCAAATGTCCCACTCGTTAGTTAAAGACTGATATAATAATGATTTCTACATGAACGACTTGACGTCAAATTATATCATGCCTCTCAAAAGGTAGAGAAAAGGAAAACATATGCTGCAACCAGGAATAAACAGATGATAGTACAACAATCGACAGAAACTACTACGAATTCCAAAAAAATTATATTAGATTGATCTGCAAGGAATTACCAGTTCCTTTTACATTGGGATATACGGGAAACAGAATGGACGAGGCAATCAACCGAGAACGTGGTAGGGTGAGGATAATTTTGTTAAAAAGTCAAATAGTGAAATCCAATTAGAGAACAATATTTTGCATTTCGTTATGATTTATATTGCGTAATATTTCCCGAGGAACAATCCATGAAGTAATTTAATATAAAAAGAAGATTACTGTCGATCAGGGAGAGAGAGAGAGAGCTAATAACCAGGAGGAAATAAATATATGACAATTTGAAACGACAAGCCCAAAACAGGACTATGTCAAAAGAAAATTACCAACGATATTTGGATTACTAAATTTAAACCCGAAATCATTCACATCTTGTCTAAGGTTGACCATAAATTCGGCCTAAATTTAGGGCTACAGCTGATACGCGAGCTATCCAGCGCTATCTTGAAGTTACCACACTCACCATACAAATTTCAATATTATCGTCACTGACAAGCGTAACAAGTCCTTCTAAAGGCACCTCTTAAAGGATACTCAATCGCACATCCTCCTTCCATTACGTATTGAATGTTGCCACGGTATGTCTTGTGTTTGGCAGTAATTAGTGAACTCTGAACAATCGGAAATGCTACACTGATGTGGCATCCGGTCAACTCTCACGGCGCTTTCTTGGCACTTGCACCTTGACCTCAGAAATCGTTACTTGCAGTATTGAGTGGTTCTCCCGCGCGTCATAATACATCAACCAAACACCCCCCCCCCCCCCCACCCCGGAACTCTCTCTCTCTCTCTCTCTCTCTCTCTCTCTCTCTCTCTCTCTCTCTCTCTCTCTCTCTCAAAATGGCAAAAGGCGTCTTCAGAGTCATGTTAAGATATTTGACCCATGCCTGATAACCTACCTGGAACACGTGGAATGCTTATGGTATAAAATAAATAAATAAATAAAAGCAATAAAGTATATCTATGACGCACATCGCCTGAGTATTAAGGAAAACTTACAATACATCAGGTAGTTTTCTCTAATTATAGAAAACCAACAGCTTAAGGCCTTTCTGTGGTTAGTTATAAAAAGCAGATTAACCAGACTAATGAGGACCTATACACTACTTTATTTGGAGGGTTTACCGAGTGTTTGATCATTTATGAACCCTACTTAAAACATTATATCTTGATAATCTGCTTATCTATGTATTCTAGGTTTTTCCGTTCTGTTGCAGCTTTATATTTATTCAATTTCACCCGCTATCCAACAAAACCACTGACTGAACCTATGCAAGATGGAGTTTCCACGAAGGCGACGATAAGCGCAATACAATAAACATATTTCCATTGCACCCAATGTCTCCAATTCAGTTGATTCCTCCGGCAATATTTAAAGGCAAAATGAAATTAAAACACGCCTTCGTGCAAAAAAAATAAATGAATAAAAAAAGATAAGAAAAAAAGAAATAAAAAACGCATCACATATTCAAATATTTCATAATTCAATTTATGAACTATTGAGAACAGTTGCACAGAAATGTCTGCTTTTGAAGAATTTAAAATGAAAGGAACAATAATTTTTTCAAGCCATTCATTCGTACTTTGGAAGAGGGAAGGGGGCGGGACTATAGAGGGTGAGGGAGACCACAAGACTGACTGGACTAAGAACTGAAGTTCTCTATCTCTCTCTCTCTCTCTCCGCACTCCTTCGACGGCTCATTTTGCTTTGACACAACTTCTAGCAACATTCTTCCATCCATACTAATATTGAATACATGGAGACAACACGCCCTATTTTCAGACCCAGTTTTACACCAAAATCGGTCACCCTCATTACAAAACATCTAACATAGACTCGCTTTCGTAATAAACAATTGTTCTCAGAAATCTCTCTCTCTCTCTCTCTCTCTCTCTCTCTCATTGTGGGAACTTTTTCACATTACAAGGTAACTGCCACCAGAAGTTGTAAACCGCAACAGTGTGGAAAAGTTGAAAAGAAAGCTAGACAAAATCATTATTTCACTGTGAATGAACATTAAAACCTGATCCTAGAGATAAGTGAGCACACGATGTCTCCTCGGATGGACTAACAAGTCTTTGAGATAAAAGGAAGTACTCATCAAACGAAAAGAAGACCGTCCACTAAAAGCCTATTTTAAGAGGTGGAACAGGAGCCCTACAATTTGTGCCATTGAAAAATAGAGTGCTTTATATGCCGTATAGGATAACATAATAAGGGATAACAAGAAGTGGAGGGGAAGGACATGGACCACTTTTGTTGCTAAAAGGACGCTGAAATCATCAAAGAAGGGCGTAGTTGAGCCTGAGAAGACGGGAAAAATAACTGATAAAGATTAAAATCATATCCATGTGACCGGGTAACTCAGCATCCTTTTATAGAGAAACACAAGCTACTGTGCAAACTGATCCACATGAAGTAACCTCTATTAAAACAGCCGAAATATAAGACCAATACAAGTCAGCACTTCAGAAAAACTGAGCGTTAAGGGATTTGCATCAATTTTCGTATAACAAAAGCACTGACGCACTGATGAGCAGTGATTTCCTCTTTACATCAGGAGTAACAAAAATAATAAATTAATGAATAGGCAAATCAATCATGAAATATTTGTCACCATTATACGTCATGATTTCTAGGACACGGTCATCATCAAATAAATTGAATCTGATTTCTTGGTACCGAACGTAACGAGAAATATTGTTATTTTTGCAGTTACCTAATTCTAACAAATCTTGCTTTTAAAAAATATGCAGGCAACAATTATTAAGTTTGTTCCCATACATGACCTCATTCAAATAATTTTGGCAAGGATCTCAACAATTTACAGACAAGCTTCTAAGCATTTTCGACAATGACAGCCACACAGTGAGTTACATTATTATATAAGAAGATATATGCGTACTCAGAACATAACAGCCTGAATTTGGGAAAAATATAGTCAAATGAAAAATGCGACCAACCTTTAACGTAAAAGTTACGTGACAACTGGGGCTCATTAAGGAAGCAGCATTTTCTTAACGACAAATTTTAGTCGCCTGAGCAACTCAGGAAGTAATATACGGCCCATTTCGAGACAATCCACATAACCCGGAGGCACTCGCGTGTCGAGCGTTAATCCAGGTGGATGTCTGGCTTATGAATGAGGACTCCAGATTAGTAATCGTATTTGATATATGAAGGTCATGAATAATCTATATTGTCAGTCTTCCATCAAATTGTGTTGTAACTGTTGTACACATTTCATTTCAATGTTGTCGAAAAATGTGAACTATATCACGGAAGAACAATAACGATCAGTTTTAATAATACACCCGCTGAACTGATTGAAAAAACCATCACTAACAGAAGTCAGCTGTTCTCTCTATCTCTAATAATGATTAACCTTGAAATCTTGCCACTGCACTGTGTTTCTATGAGAGAGAGAGAGAGAGAGAGAGAGAGAGAGAGAGAGAGAGAGAGAGAGAGAGAGATTTCCAATGTGTATCCATGCAACGGGACGGCTGGATAATTTATTCTAGAGTTCTGTCGTCGACATTCCAATTTATTTTGGCCAAGGTACGGTTCACCTTCAGGTGCGTGTGCATGTAAAGGACAAAATGAAGGCTGAAGAAAACAAGGGAAATACATTGTGCGATTAAGAGTGCAAAAGCTATGCAACTGAAAGAATTCAATTGTATTAATACTGAAGAGAAGAGAGGCTCGATAGCACTTGAAGGGAAGGGAAGGGTAAAGAGGGAATCATAGATCAGCGAAAAACAAATTCAAGGTTAAAAACTGGATTACTTGACGTTTAGAATACATGACACAGCTTCTGAAACACAAATAAGTACGAACACAAATAGCAAGTGTGAATAAAGTTCAGATGACCCCAAAATAGCAGAATACAGCAATATAAATCTTACGGGTAAGATTTCATTGAAATTTCAGTGGGAATGACTTATCATACAACTTATCATACAACTTTATCATACAACTGGTAAGCGGCAATGAATAACCGAGAAATTCAAATCGAAGAAAATACGGAAAATACACTAGCAGAGAGAGAGAGAGAGAGAGAGAGAGAGAGAGAGAGAGAGAGGAGAGAGAGAGGTTAAATTTCGAAAACTTTGCCAAACCAACCAGATCAGCAGAAAGTCCGGAACCCAACCTTTACTAAACATCACACGCTTTAAAAGGGAAATTAAACGAGGCCATTGCTCTAAACTATTCCAGAGTAATTCAGACCCTTCGACCTGGAGGCACCTGGACAAAGGCAAAAAAATGGTAATTCTTGCTTCACTGAGAATGAGAAGAAGCATAAAAACTAAGCGAGCAGAAGTTAAGTATTGTTACTCCTATTCACCGGGGAAAAAAGGAAAATAAAGCATTGAAGCTGTGTGATGGTAGTCTGGATGATTCGAGTGAAAAAACGTTTAGTTACAAGATCGTAGAAAATCTCAACACTCAGCCACAGCAAAATAAAACCACCCCTGAACAAGGCCCCTTTTTAATTACGTTCACGTTTCTACTACGTCAAGTCCTAAAACATTTTTCGCGTTAATCCTAACAAACACCAAAATAAACATGTAAAATGATTCAAAAAGAGCATCCCCGAGTCGGAAATGAAAATAAGAGGAATGAATATTATCATTATAATACCCAACTTAAAATGACATACCTTTCATCATGCGAACCCAACCAAATCTAAGTTTATATACACACGTATTTCTCCATTTTTATGTTCATTTAATATTGGACCGTATTTGTTAGCTTATCTATTTCACTCTAGGTTTTCTATAGATTATATGAAAGAAAACATGACTTGGAGGAGTTACAACGACAATCTAAAATATCCTACAACCTGAAACGTTTTAAAAAAATTAACATTTTTAACAATGATAGCAGCAACTTTTAACGCGCCCCACCACGCGAAAGAATGAATAATTGAAATACCATATCTCTTCCCCGAATTTCTTGAAACTATAGCTTCGAGCCCAATGTCCTCTTAATAAAAATACCATACCTTCTTATTTTACTTCCTTCTTTATCCAAGACTCTCTCTCTCTCTCTCTCTCTCTCTCTCTCTCTCTCTCTCTCTCTCTCTTCTCTCTCTCTCTCTCTCTCTCCCCCACCCTCTCTCTCTCTCTCTCTCTCTCTCTCTCTCTCTCTCTCTCTCTCTCTCTCTCTCATTTTCTGAATCCAAGAAGGAAGTTACCACATAACAAGATATTCAATTATTTATGCCAAAATTAACTTAACAACAAAAAAAGCTCATCAACGATGAAAATCAATATTTGAATTGTACGTATGTAAGTATGTGTATATACACACACATACACACACACACATTTATATATATACTATATATGATATATATATATTATGTATATATATATAGATATATATATATATATATATATATATATATATATATATAGAGAGAGAGAGAGAGAGAGGAGAGAGAGAGAGAGAGAGAGAGAGAGAGAGAGCAATTCTCATACCTCTCTTCAGATTGCCACTAAAAGTATTTTTGTTTTGTCATTACATGAAGAATTAAAGTACATTATTCTTGGGTGAAACGTGCTATTTTAAACAGAAAAACTATCCACATTCTGTAACATGTTAAGTAACGAAGTTCGGTCATAATCAGGAATCAAGAAACTGGTACTCACCGAGCCACAGCTCTTAGTCTAAGCTCCATCGAGAGTGCACATGCTGTTCTGAAAATGAGAAATGAAATTCATTAAAATAGATGGTAACCTGAAGAGCGAAACAATTTCATTAATTAAACCAAATATCAGATCACTCTACTATACAGATGCAACAGCATCAATAACAAGCATTCTATTTGCATACTTCCAACCCCTTAAGAATTTTATTCCAAACATTCCGGCTGATGAAATCAAGCAGACGGGTGACAGATCTCCCTTCATGCACGTACAGGCATGAGGTCATAATTTCGTCATGAGTTTCAATGGAATTTCTTTAGCCATGTACACGGAGCTGCCATGACAGGGTCCATAAGGAATCCTTTAACAGAGAGATACAGACAAACTGGAAGGTAAGTGGACAATATCTTTCACGCAAATCCACGCATGGCGACCTTTTTTTGTTCCAATTTTGGCCGAAATCTGTTGAACAGTATAGGAGTTGCGATACAATTTCAGCATAAGACAGGCAGATATACGGACAGACAGACTATTTTCCCATACACGGGCATCTATACATGATTTTCTACCGTCGTGCTAAGTTTGAAATATATCGTGAAAGAACTTCAGCTACATACGTACCAATTCAATTTTTCAAATACTGGGGAGAGAGAGAGAGAGAGAGAGAGAGAGAGAGAGAGAGAGAGAGAGAGAGAGAGAGAGAATGCTGTGAAATAGGCATGTTTGTACGTAAAAATTATTGATTTATGAATGGGTGCGTTAATTTTGAATATTTCTGGCAACAAGTAGCATGTAAAGTTGGACACTGATGTGCAAATAGGCTTGAACATGTAAACTTATGAGTAATAATAATAATAATAATAATAATAATAATAATAATAATAAACTTATGAGTAATAATAATAATAATAATAGTACTACTACTACTACTACTACTACTATTACTACTACGACTACTACTACTACTACTACTACTACTAATAATAATAATAATAATAATGCCCGTGGAAATTGTACCCACAATCAAGGAACACTAGGCACGATCCCAAGATCACTGAAAAGGCACCTGGAAAAACTAGATGCCGAAGTAGCTTCCATGACTCATGCAGAAGAGTGTGCTACTAGAAACAGCGCCCAAACTACACAATCCACTCAGTAGACCAGGATGACTGTGACAGAAAATAATAATAATAATAATAATAATAATAATAATAATAATAATAATAATAATAATAATAATAATAATAAGGTTTTAGGAAAGTAGCGATGTCAAGATTCTAACCCCCAATCACAAGAAATCTTTGCACCGTCAGCAAATAAAAAAGAGCTAACCTATGAGGGTAATTTCACGAAAAAATTTAATGAAGATAACAGGAAGTATTTATAAAAGTACCCTTTCCCACAATTCTGTTAACCCACCAGAACCTATTAAAAATTCGGTTCCTTTCTTCCACCACAGTAAATGAGTAGATCAAGCGCTCATTCCATATAGGAAAATTTTATGCAAGAACATTTACTTCATGACCTCAATCTTTTCGGACTATATTTTCTTAAAAAACTGTACATCCCTTCCAAAAAAAAACAAAAAACAAAAAACAATTATTTCCATAAAAAAAATTACATTCCATGACGAGCTGCCGCTTAAGGTTTAAACTAGCTTTAAATGAAGGAAAAACGCAAAAGATTATATTCTTATGGAAAATATTAACCGTTTAAACAAATTCATTGTTAGGATTCTAACATACAACGGATTATGCCGTGCATATAAGAAATTGATGTTACAATTACCCAACACGTTACCCCTTATCACATGAGATTGTCTATTAATGACAGTTGGAACTCATGAAACTGATAAGGTAAACTTAGAGACAGGTTTAGTTTGCTAAAAATAATAGGGATTACCCGTCCTTTCTAAACATAAAAATAACAAAATAAGTAAAAAAAAAAAAAAACACACACAGATAACTAGACGCGAAAGACGGAGTATTATATCAACTCAAATATTGCAATCGCGTAAACAACCCAGCACAATAAATTATTTTACCGTTTCCTTACCCCTTTATTTTAGTAATTTCACCTTGAAAGTGAGCCAGCGCTATAAGACATGATTTTCATGGGTTAAGAAAAGTTTATTAGATAATGATTGTAAGGCTATAATGGAAAATAAAACAAAGATTATGACAACGGCAGCGAGGATCGTACAAATTTCCTAAGCGTTATAAAATATTGAAAGACATGCTTCAGAGAAGAAAGATTACACATTAAGAGCCAAGGCTACTACTTGCATCATTATGGGATACGCGTGAAAATGAAATAAAATGCATTAACTACTCTACAGCTAATTGGTCTTTTTTACACCAAAAGGAAACTCACATAATTCAATGGATGAGTTCATAAGAAAGATAAAAAACCTCTTCCTTTACAGACGGCCCCTTCAGAACGCTGAGTGCCATCATGTGAAGTGTCCGATGTAAAGTTTGGCAGGAAGACCAGTTTTTTTACTTGTTATAGTCTAGTTATGGGGTATTACAAAGGAGAGGGTAATTGAGAGAGAGAGAGAGAGAGAGAGAGAGAGAGAGAGAGAGAGAGAGAGAGAGAGGGTGGGGGTAGGGGGTGGCGTGGTTGGGCTGGGGGAGGGAGTTCCTAACAAGGAAGAAGCAACTCAATAATATTTAGAATAAAAACACAGGACTGGGTAAAATGGTTCCACTACTTGCTCGAATAAGCAATGTAAAATGGTAACTCCAATACGCTAGAAATGTGTCAAGCCATATTACAGCACCTGGTGACTGGAATCACATTTTCCTTGAAATTCAGGTTAATATTCAGACACTTCTGGAATCTGTATATAGTCATTTATAAATGATACTTAAGGTACGAATAATAATATCAAATTCCTTACAAAAACAATTGCGCTTACTGCATGCATATGTGCCCAAAATACATATACTACTTCAGAGTATGTGCATAATGGCTACAAATGCAGGTAGGCACAAGTGCGCAATAAAAACAAAAGTGGAGCACGATACGGCCTGCTTAGCTTTATTGCAAGAACAGATGCCGCTGCACTCTTACTCTAAGAAGACACTGGATTCCAGATGAGAGAGAGAGAGAGAGAGAGAGAGAGAGAGAGAGAGAGAGAGAGAGAGAGAGAGAGAGAGAGAATTACGTATTTCAAATGGTTCAAGGCTGTTGATTAGTGGGACTTCAAAAATACAAAAACAAAGAATGATTTTTTTTTTAAAGCTTTAATCAAAATACACTGAAAGTGTATAATGATTTTTTTTTTGAGACACCAGGATTTCCTTACAATTAATCATGTCTAAAAAAGTGAGGGCATGGTCGCCAAACTTAATAAGAAATACTACAGGAAAAGAATCATATTTTTTTATTGCTTCTGTCACCGAGTCACGGAACTGTTGCTCTTCCGCTCGTACTCCTCACAGTACATTATAGGGTGTTCCCTGAGGACGAACTATACACGAGAGACCATGAAACGTATCACTGTTGTTCAGAATGACATACTGAGTCGCCTCACAAACACTCTCCGCTACCACTCTGCCACGCAGATGTTCATAGAAATCCGCCTGAATAAGTTTACAATCACTGTAAGGCGAACAATGTTCAGTGTGATGACCCGACTGAGAAACAGCAGCAATTCGCTCATACAAGCATCCTAAGCAGTGAGGAAAGAAGATCTAAACTATGGGAAAAATGGGAAAAATGAGGCGTCTGTTACCTGAATGACTTAATCTCTATTTTTGCAAGGTGTCATCTGCAGAATATGTCATTATTATTATATTTCCACGATTATTGTTATTACTGTTTTTTATCATTACTGTGAATACTATCAGCATAGTTTTGCTACTTTCACTTTTCGTATTTTACATTCGGGATCTGATTACTTACCCACCTAAAGTCCTTAGCTGTAATTTAATTATATGCAATGTGCTCACTAATTGTTATAATTTTCAATGTTTTTCAAACTACTATTCGCAATATTATCAATGTTATTACCTTTATGATGAATACTATCTTTTATACTTCATCAGCAACGGTATGGATATTGTCGATTTATCATTTTTGTCATGTTATCTCATGTACCTAGATTGGGTATGTTATCGTCTATGCTTTGTATATTCCTTGTATATAGCCTTGAGCTGAAATAAAATTTATTATTATTATTATTATTATTATTATTATTATTATTATTATTATTATTATTATTATTATTATTATTATTATTATTATTATTATTATTTATTATTATTATTTCTTTAAATGTTTGGGGCTAACGCTTTTATTTATTTTTTAGACATGATTAATTGTAAGAAAACCCGGGTGTCTCAAAAAATTAATTTTAAATTTTTTGTGCATTTTAATAAAAGCTTTTTCTGAAAAACTTTTTTGTATTATATTTTTTTTTATTCCATACGTTTTAGTTTTGTCAAAAACTGTAACCGATATATGATTGGATAACGAAACTGATATCCTGACGAGCCAAAGAAGGTTATTGTAAAAAATCCGAAGAGTTTCATAAAAATCCTCAGATACTGAGAGGTGTCACTGTATGGTCACTAGAGGTCACTGTTGCCCGCGTGATCATGTAAGGCAGGCTGTAACCATTCAAATTTTCTAGCCAATCGGACGAAGGGATCAGGTCGAAAATTGACTGACAACATTTAACTAAGATATACAACAAGCAAACATACTCAAAAGCAAACTAAATAAAAGCTTAAAAAAAAGCAGATGAAAGTTGAACATTTTTCCATCATGATGGCAGCTTCTAATTAGATCCATACATGGAAATGTCTCATGCTGAAAGGATCCATAAAACATATGCGTGGTTTACAAGAGGAACTTAATAGGCTCCAACAAATTATATGCCTCGTCCATCAGTCCCTGAAAGACCAACAAAGAGATAACTTTTGCTGCTTTTTTTTTTCTGACATGCCGAATTAGCATTTTATGGAATAAATATAAAATATCACCTATTTGAAGTGTCAAAGGCAGAGAATCATTTAGATACATGTACTGTAAGCGTTAACATTATTTATTCTTGGAGTACTCTCGTTGTCTTACCTTTCTTTAAGACGCATCGTAACCCGAAAATCGTTGTAAGCCGGAACGACGTTCTTGAAAACATGTCCACAGGGAAAATTTCACTAATTTGCAATTTTTCTTAGGGCCGTATCTCTAAAATTATCACTAATTTACTTTTTTCATGTGCAACACTGTGTATTCACAAATTACTGTATATTTTCATTAAAATACAAGAGAGAGAGAGAGAGAGAGAGAGAGAGAGAGAGAGAGAGAGAGATTACATAAAACCATTAAATTCGTTGACCATTGTATGGCATTGTTAAGCTTGAGTGTCACTGGAGTTATGAGGTAGGGAAATTGATACAGAAAAAGACGAAGGGAAGAATTTTCTTTTGAGATTAATTATCGTATTATTACTACTTCTATTATTATTATTATTATTATTATTATTATTATTATTATTATTATTATTATTATTATTATTTGAAAATATAATAAACACGTGCATCTACCATAAAAATTCTCTCATCTCAGTAAGAAAGAGGAATTATCCTTACAAGTGAAATGGAAAGGTCATTTTCATCTCTTTAAAATACGACCATTATGAATTTTGTAATTAAAGTTTTATTATTATTATTATTATTATTATTATTATTATTATTATTATTATTATTATTATAACTGAAATTATCAATAAACATTTTACATACTAGTACCATAAAATTCTTTCATCTCGGTAAAAGAGAGAGAGAGAGAGAGTGTTTATCTCTCTCTGTTCTCTCAAAAAATACTTATAACGCTTCCAGCGAAAGAGAGGGAGGGAGTTACCACTATGAAACATTATTATCTTGTGTGGCAAAAAAGAGAGAGAGAGAGAGAGAGAGAGAGAGAGAGAGAGAGAGAGAGAGAGAGTTAACCTTAATTAAAAGTGACATGGATAGATTACTAGTATTGTATTTCTTTAAAATACTATCACATATGAATTTTGTAATTACAGTTATTATTATTATAATTATTATTATTATTATTATTATTATTATTATTATTATTATTTTGAAAGTATTAAAAAACAAATAGTACAAGTACATAAAAAATCTCGAGTCTCAGTAAATGAGAGAGAGAGAAGGATGAAGAAGAAGGCGAGAGAGAGAGAGAGAGAGAGAGAGAGAGAGAGGCGAGGGGGGAAATCCCAGGAACACGTGATTGCAACACTTCCCCCTCCTGGCTGTCATAGAACTTGATATATCTGACAGTTTTAGTACCTGGATCTCGAGGAAAGGTTACTGAATGAAGACTGGGATTTCCTTCATTCTTCCATAATTTTTTAAATATAAGCTAAAATCTTACTAATTCACTATGGTATTTTCTTTAATGAATTGATATTATTGCTGTATAAATTAATATTAATATTTCAAAATAGTAAATCATTTATTTATCATACACAAAAACATACATCTTTGTAGTAGAGAGAGAGAGAGAGAGAGAGAGAGAGAGAGAGAGAGAGAGAGAGAAAGAAAGAGAGAGAGAATTATTATTTTTATTATGTGATATCATTTCAACTTATTAAACATACTAATACAGTATTAATCAAAATTAATATTTGAAAATTAGTAAATCATTTTTGTATTATAAAAATGTATTTAGTCATGAAAATATACATCAAAATATACTAATTAGTGATTATTTTCGTCGGAAAATACAAAGAGAGAGAGAGAGAGAGAGAGAGAAACTATGGTTTTTATATCCAAGTCTAAGTAGGGTATAAATGGATTCTTTAAGTGAAATAATGTTTCAATGGTATTTTGCTGTTTTGTATTAAAGGATATGTATACTGTTTGAGAATGCGTTCCTTATCCTTGACTATGGTTACCATACAGTTTAATAGTGTAAATTAATTTATGCACCCTCCGCTCAGAAACAGTTCTGCGTATGAGGTATCGTTAAAAGGCATAAAAAACCATCATAACCTTGGAATTTGCGTTGTAATCTAACAAGAAACTTAGTTTTGTTAATTATGTATACTGTAAACAAGCAATGATTTTTTCATTATTTGCGCTTTTGGACTTATAAACTGCGCATTCCAAGCTAGTGTATTCATTCGCTCGGAAACTAGTTCCATATATGAGGCGCCACTAAAAAAATTTATAAAATACGACATAAAAAGTGTCGAAAATCATCATAACCTCAAAATTTTTGTTGTAATCTAACCAAAAACTTATTTTTATTAATATACTGTGCTAAACTATAAAGGATTATTATCATAGTATGCGTTTTTTAAAAGCGTCGTTAACTCGGAGCGTCGGAAGCGTCAGCGTCGTAACCTCGGAACAAGCGTCGTAACCCAGGGCGGATTTTTCAATGAATATTTAAGAAAAAGCGTCGTAACCTCGGAACGTCGTAAGCCGGACCTGTCGTAACCCGGGGACCGCATGTATGTATATGTATATATATATATATATATATATATATATATATATATATATATATATATATATATATATATATATATATACACATATATATATATATATATACATATATTTATATATATATAATATATATAAATATATATATATAAATACTATCTATATATATATATATATATATATATATATATATATATATATATATATATATATATATATATATATATATGTATATATATATATATATATATATATATATATATATATATAAATATATATATATATAGTGACAAAATGCCAAGTATCTGGTTACTACACATATCATTCATTAATTGTTACCTCACAACAGCCAGTATTTCTATTTTAAAAGGTAGCAATAGTCGTGCGTCTAAGGCACTGGCAACTCTCTCTATCTCTCTCTCTCTCTCTCTCTCTCTCTCTCTACAACACTTCCCCCCCCCCCCTCTCCATTACCTAAGGCCATTAAATCAGACTCGTGAACTTACAAAAAATAGATTTATTTAAGAGCAAAGTATTAGCTAAATATACTCAGGTTCTTAACAGAATGATTAAATGAAATGTTGAACTCGGACAACCCACTCCATATTTCTCCTACAATAACCCACATTGTTTTAGTCATAAAACTGGGCAAGTCATAATACATTCTCCATAGTGACACCATGAAACATTAGCTAAGTTCCCATGTTAATTCCCCTCTGTTCCAGATCAGTTCCCCTTTCTCCGAACCACCTGTTAGAAGACAGGAGAACACCTCGATAAGCACAAGATTATAAATTAAAATTAAAAGTTCATAAGAAACAGAATGTCTTTGAAATAAATATTCAAAATACAAACAAGCCACACTTTTGGCCAAATAATAAGTATGCTTACCCATTCAACACAGTATTCACAAACACTTTACAAATGTACTGTTTGAAGAAGCCATCTAGGCTTCTGCCGCCTCTGTAGCAATCTCCCCCTCCATGGTAATCTTACATTCTCATTTTGTAGGGACGAAGCTCGCACACATGCACGAACTCACACAAATTGTTCACTCCCAGTTTCAAAAGGCACCTCTGTATCAAGCACCCATAGCGACAGGACATGGCACTAATCTACTCAGGTAGCAATTTTGACATCACGCCACCCAGAAAGCATTTCCTAAACTGAGATGTCTTGTCACTTGGACCACACTGTGTGTCTCCAAGGGAAGTTAAACAGATGACCCCCATATTCTAAGAAATGTCACAGTAAATCACCTGCCAATGGTGTCTGAAATATAATATTAATACATCCCTCTTTTTATATAACAAATATATATGTATATATATATATGTATATATATGTATATATATATATATATATATATATATATATATATATATATATATATAAATATATATATATATATATATATATATATATATATATATAATATATATATATATATATATATATATATATATATATATATATAAATATATATATATATATATACATATATATCCATATAATATATAGATGTATATATATATATATATATATATATATATATATGTATATATATTATATATATATATATATATATATATATATATATATATATTATATATATATATATATATAAGCACATCACGTATCTACAGGTGGATCTGCAGTCTCAAACGGTAGTGTGTATGCTCGTCAGTACTGTCTCTGTAGTATATATATATTTGTGACTTCTAATACTATGTATCAGTCCTTCGTCAATGACTTGGAAATATAGTAGAAACCGGTCAGGACCTACACCCCGCCTCTTATTTTTCACCTGTGGATATGTGTGATAAATGAATCACGTGCTAAAGTGATTATATTTATATATATATATATATATATATATATATATATATATATATATATATATATATATATATATATATATATATATATATATATATATATCTCTCTCTCTCTCTCTCTCTCTCTCTCTCTCTCTCTCTCTCTCTCTCTCTCATTTCAACCCTCTAAGAGGATATCAGCCAAGAGGTCTGAATTTTCAAGTGGTCGTTAGAGATGTTTTTGCCACTAATGAGCGGTCGACTTTTATGCATATTTTTCTTTTCTTTTCCTTGGGAAATCTTTTCAACATCAATGATGAATGTGTGTTTAATTCTGGCGATAAACCAGTTTATTTTTTAATCATACGTGCAAAACCTGTCGCAATTATAACGCATAATACACGCCTCTTTACGACATTTCATCATCTTTCTTCACGAAAGTTAAAACTACCGTAAACAATAATAACTTGCATCCCTGTAATCGTGAAATAAAAGTTGGAAAATACTTAATATGTAGCGTTAATTGCAAAAATGCAAAGAAATCACCAGCAGCGATTACTACTTAGTAAATGACTTAATAAAAGATTAAATAAACCATTACCCTATTTTGTTAATATGAAAGCGTAGTTGAATGCTAACATGCTTGTCCTGACCACCAAAAGTATATAAAAACTACGCAAAGGATGTTTCTATTTTTCATAATAAAATATACATATGTTGACATCTGGTGAGAGAGAGAGAGAGAGAGAGAGAGAGAGAGAGAGAGAGAGAGAGAGAGAGAGAATATATTGTTACCCAGGTAGGTACTTGATGGCGGAGTGAAGCGATAAGCTAAAAGCTGCAAATGAAGAGCAATGGACACAATAACTCTCTGGAAACAGCAAGACGAACTAACCTACCCTAATTAAGGTCTCCATTCCAACATCCAATAAAATGTCATTATAAACAGAGATGATGTGTTCATGAGACAGACAATAACACAGAAAACACAAAGGGAGACAAACATACTACATATAGGAATGTATGCAATTTTTGCAGTTGAAAAATAAAAACAGAATATATGGAAAAGTGGATCCTTTTTGCATGAAAGAAATTAAATTGGCTCTTGCAATAAGGACAGTAAAAACAATCGTGAGTTATGGGACGTCTCTTTTAATCAGGTAAAATAATTAAAAATTAAACTACTAATTATCATCGATCAGCATAACGAAGAATGCAAGCATGTGTAACTTGGTATTAAACAGAGAGAGAGAGAGAGAGAGAGAGAGAGAGAGAGAGAGAGAGAGAGAGAGAGAGAGAGAGTGAAAGGGAGAGACTAATGAGCATCAAATGAATCACCAATCGGACTTATGTATGGGCACAGACAACATATACCTCTGTCTATGTCTGTCATTTATGTATATAGTTGAACATACATATGATACATACACACACGCACACACACATATATATATATACACTATACTATCTACATACTATACATATGTGCATGTGTATAAGTGTATACTATGAATAATATGTGCATACACTATTTATTAGAAGTAAACAGATAGCAGACAAATAAATCTTGGTAAAAAGAAACTTCAAATTAAAACCAAATAGAGTGTCAAAAAGAAAACTGGCGCAAGTAAATAAAATCCGGACACACCAAGTACAAGATCCCTGAATAATCTTGCAACGTGCAAATGCTGACCACTTTCGTGCAAGATAATGACTATATTGCCATTTAGAACTCTAATCTCCCTTATAAATACTTGCAAGCGACCACGCAAGTATCTTTAATTAATAAGAAACTCGGAATATTGGAGACTGGAAATACTGTCTCGCACGCTACCTCTGTGATATTTAAAACTTTCGAATCACTGCCGCAGAAAGAGAGAAAAAAAGGAACAAATAAGCACAAACATAAACATGAAATTGGTTGTGTATTATACAAACGCTGAATTTCAAGGCAAGTAATTCCAAGAAGAAGAGTAGACTATTACTGGACGAAACATTTACTGGTCATTCTACGATCCTCTACCCATTCAGCTCGAGTATCAACGATAAGATCACACTACACTTTCACCTTGTAATTTAAGTTCCCGCACATGTGTCCTCAACACATGCGTGTATATAAATAAATGTATGCCTATACATAGATATATATATATTAACTATCATTTACACAATTGTTTTGTGCGTTAATGCAATAACTAACAGGACCTTATTGAAACTGGTTGGTGCCAAGCGGAGATATTTATTGAAAAAAAAAAAAAAGTTACAAGCTTTCCTCGATACCATCCAGATTCAATGAGGTCTGTTAGGAAATATATATATATATATATATACTATATATATATATATATATATATTATATATATATTATTATAATAATATATATATATCTATATATATATATATATATATATATATAATATATATATATATATATATATATATATATATAATATATATATATATATATGTGTGTGTGTGTGTGTGTGTGTGAGTATGTGTGTGTCTGTGTGTGTGCGTATGTTTTTTATATAAATATATATATTATATATATATATATATATATATATATCTATATAATATATATATATATATATATCTCAGTGTGAATATACACATGTATATATAAACTTTTGAAACTTAAGAATTCCGTATATAATCATAAAGATGTCTGTTCATTACCATAAGATGCATTAGACGCAGCTTTCACCAGCTAAAAAATGGAATTTCAATTTGCCCGATCGAGTTTGTGGCCTAGGTCAATTGAATGGGCGCCTTTGCTTAATTAACTTCTTACTATATCCATCCTTAGGACATTATTATAAGTCTTATCTGGCTATAATGAGCTGTAGGAGTGCGGACAAAACCAACCACAACCTTTCTTTGAAGTCTTGCACGATTACATAACATAAAATTAAAAAAACTCATTCAATATGTGTGTGAGCGTGTGTCTGTGAAAGACAGAGAGAGAGAGAGAGAGAGAGAGAGAGAGAGAGAGAGAGAGAGAGAGAGAGAGAGAGTCTCTAAATCTTCACGTGTATAAAAACTACCCCATATTTTCATCTTTCTGAATATCGTTATACATGGATTTTTATCCTAATTAACGGTCAGTCTTGGGTAAAGTGCTACCCCAGAGATAAAAAAAAAATATTGCTGATACTGCTCTATCTACAGCAGTAACTAAGTTCTTCATTACTTTTCTAGTTTCAAAATATATTACCTGTATAATTTTGAACTGTCTTATTAACAATACTGTTTTCGAGTTCCATCTATGTGTCCAGGGAAGGACCACCTAAGAATTTTTCTCGTTTGGGGAGAATTTAAAATGAAAAGAAATAAATGCAAAATAAATCTTGACAGTATGCAAGAAAACTGATAAATCAAAGAAATCATCCAGCAACAGACGAATCATCTTATTCACAATGCATGTTACGATTACATCTGAAAATTTTACGGGGGACTAATGCTATTATGCCCAATAGGTGGGTATTGCTTCTTTTAGTTCAGTTTTTTTCCGGTGGCTTTGAAGGAAATTAAACGCTTAATTCTTCAAGAAAGCCAACTGAACATTCATGCTTAGCTTATGTTGGTGTTGTCAGTTTCTTTTTTAAAAAAAATAGCCTGCTTACTAAATACATAAGAAAAGAAAGTCGATAAGCTAACCATGGGTAAACTCTTCCGGCAAAATCGTTAAAGCAATGAAAAACTTTCTAATATTTGAACACCCCTTTCCCAAGAGCCGCGACATAGGGCATGTCTTCCGGAGCACCAGGAATGCCCTTGCTGCAGCTCAGACCACCAGCGAGCCAATGAGAGTATTATGAGACACCCTAAACTCTTCAAACTGAGAGCGAAACTTAATTCCGAGGGAAAAGAAGGAGCCTCCCTTGAGATGAGTGTTAGTCAATAATATATGTTTCAATCTCAATGATCCTAAATAATGTCGAAATGCCAAGGGAATGTTGTACATGCAGTTGACAATCCTTTATAAGTGTTTTCAAATTGTCTTTATCAGAACCTTCGGTTATCAGTCCTCACAAACATTGGAGCTCTTTGCAGTCTGCTCTTGCACTCACTTGTACCGCCTGCCCATTGCTGAAGAATTTCAATTACATCTAATGATTATGACTGAACTGCTGCCAAAATCTTCAGTGAAATTGTTCAGAAATACTCCAATAGCAGCTTACTTCATGCAAAAACAGTAATCTTCCCCGATAGATTCGGAGATGGAATTATTAAAAATGACAGGAACTGGAAATGAAAAACAAAAGCCTTCGAAACCATTCCAACGTCCTAATATAAATTTCCAATGAGCTCACATAAGTAAAAGTGGGATTTAGCATCCTGCCATTATGTTAACAATCTTACCTTTTACAACGACTTAATATTGAAAAAGTAATTCCCAATATACTTCAGCTATGATAATCTCCTAAGTTATCGAATTCATTGCTTATCTAACGCAACCCAAAGACAAATGATTAAATACTCGAGATTCATACACAGAAAACCTTTTATGAAATATGCATACGAATGTCAATTTAGCAGACTCCTTCAGGAGGGGAAGCGAAGGAAAATGTTGGCAATGAAGGAAATAACTGGCGCGACGATTCCATGACCCAAGGCAGTATTTGCGGAACAACGGCCGTATTGCAAGACGTGCATCATTATGCTAACGAGAATGCTTCTGATAAGGAAAGGAAACTCAGGTCCTGAAAAAGACGGTAACATTATTTTGAGGACAAGTGACGCTTTGCTAGTGAAAAAAAAAGGCCATTGTCTAAACAATATCATTATTACATTTCTGTATTTTATAGTATGAATAATCTAAATATTAAGAACCGAAGATACGTAAGAGGTCAGCAATACAGTTTTACAAGAGAGAGAGAGAGAGAGAGAGAGAGAGAGAGAGAGAGAGAGAGAGAGAGAGAGAGAGAGTCATTCTACTTTCTTTGTGTCATTCGCTCGTGTAAAGGTGAGCGTAAACGACTGCATTTCCCTTTCAGTTGTAATCTTGACTGCAATCGCCAGCACAGGAGTAATCAGATACTGCTTTTAACAACTGAGTGAAAAGAATAGGTGGAATATCCACGAAAGCGGAGTAGCTGCTGAAGTTCCATTAATTCTGAGAAGAACAAAGAGATGTGCGAAATGCATGAGATCACCGTGAAACATTTTTCAAGGGTCATCTATATGAAATGGCCCCTCTCTCTCTCTCTCTCTCTCTCTCTCTCTCTCTCTCTCTCTCTCTCTCTCTCTCTCTCTATCCATCTACGTCTACCCTTACGTTCATTATTATCACAGCAGACTCCAAAAATTAAATCTAAGTAGGTATTCGTTTTTAGATTGTAATTTTCTCTCTAGCTTTCGATATAACTCCTGTCTTTCTTTCTCAGGCTTTTGATCCAGGATCTATCATTTCTCTTAAACATCCAACCTAGCTTACAATTTTCTCTCTTCTATAGATTCAATTAATAACCAAATATTATGTGCACTTTCCTAAACTTAGTTACACTTAATGGTTACGAATCCTGCATTTTTTTTCTTACCGCAATATCTGAAATAAGAGCGTGCGTTTAATAATAAAAAGTGACATTGGAATAAGTGGGTCTTGAGAAGAAGGAAGCGAAAAATACCTGTAGCAACAAAACCACCAATCATCCTTTATAAAAGCTATCAATTCAAGGCCTCAGCAGTGGCTGACAGAGAGAGAGAGAGAGAGAGAGAGAGAGAGAGAGAGAGAGAGAGAGAGAGAGAAGACGGAATAACATTACGGATGGTTTGGAGGACTCTATCACGAGATAAACCAAAGTATTCGCGTCGATATTGGAAAACTCATTCGGATGGATGAAGGCTGAAGCTGGATGTGTAGGAGAATAAACAAGATTTTAGTAAATCCAAGTCATGTGGGGCTTGGGAGAAGATGGCAGAGTTACGAGAATTTGTCAATTATTGCTTCTACGCCTCAAGTGAAAGAAATGAAAAAAACAATTGGCCACTGTTATAAGGAGAACCTATTAGAAAAATGAAATCTGTAAAAGGACTAGATTAAAAAAAAAAATTTTAAGTTAGTGAGGATATTATCTCTTCCACTAAAATAATATAGAATTTTAGTCAAATTTTACAAAAAAAAAAAAAAAAAAAATAAAAAAAATTAAATAACTAAAGAAAGAATTGAGACCAACAGCCTCTAAAATGTATGTAAGAATACTGCAAGCAAGGCAGTGCACGCTCGGCGGCAATACCTAAGTGAACTAAATGATAAGCAAACAGATAATGCACTGAAAAAGGGACGAAAATAAAATGAATACCACTGAATAATGAAACGGAAGCTCATATCAAAATATGCACCAGTCATAATATTCTTTGCTCAAGTGTAAACAAGTTGTTGCGCACCCATGCCCATTAAGCAAAATTAACAATTAAACTGATTATGTGACCGCTGACAGTTTTACCAGGACCATATGAGACGAAGAAGGAAGTAAATAAACACTGAAACCATGGTGATCCGATCTCCACGTTACTCGGGGTGCGTGCTAAAATCTGCAGTCAAATAGAGCCTTGTTTCTCCAACGAAAATTAAAATATTAAAAATAATTTTTCTGTACTGTTGAACATGCACATGAATTATTTTCTACAATTTCAATCTGATAAACAAAGAATAAATATCCCATCCTAAAATTCCTGTATCTTTAACTCAAACACCTTGTTCAGACCTTTTGAAGCTTTTCCTACCCCCGATAAGATCAAGATCAGCAACAGCAAGAACAACAACAACAACAACAACAAAGTAGTTTGTAGGCTTACTCCTCGAGTATGCGAAAATAAAGTGCTTTCTCCATCATTCTCCATTCAAGAGGCGTCATGGAAATTTGCAAATACGTGGATATGAAAGGTATTTTTATTAACAATTCCAGTTTTTTTTTCATAAAAGTTATCTTTCAAACATGTCTATTTGTCCAGCAATTTCAAAGCATATCTGTAAAGTGAAGTACAGTATTTTGTTAGTTTTAACAATCTTTCCCATGATATTTTGGAATATTGGTTTGTTATTGCACCTGCCAGTGTATCAGAATGATAATGATTCTAGTCAGAATGAGCATATTCCAGTGACTTTTCTACATATGTTAGTATTCAAAAGTGTCCTTACACTCTAGTGTTATGAGGTTTGAAAAGTTTAACAGATTATTGCAAAGTATAATTTTTTTTTATCATAGACAATCGTTAACATAGTGTCCTGTTTATTGACACGATCCAGAAAGACAACTACGTACCTCATAAGACCAAGGACTGAATGAAACTGAAGCAGCGATAACTCCATCTGTAAGACGGCTGAATATTCTTTGATCCACAGTAACCTCCGGGAAGACGGGCAAAATAGCTTTTATTAAATATAGACATCATGGTATTTTCACAAAACCAACCTACGATAAGACTGATTGAGGTGAGCTGCTTAATTACGCGTCACAGGGTTCCCCGAATGTGTGAAAAAAAGGAATTTATCTGACTCTAAACGATATCACAGTAAGGTTCTCATTTGTCGGGGAGTTTTTCCATCAAGTATTCAGGAGGAAGATGACATCTCATTTGAGAATGAAACTCTTTTACTATCCTTTGAGTTCCTGATATTATTACGACTGAAAGCAAATAATTATCAGTAGTTGGAAGCAGAATTAACTCATGTTGATTTAGGTAAAAGAAGTGATATAAAATCTTGTTGGTATTAAGTAGAAGCAAAAAAAAAAAAAAAAATTTTTTTTAAACGGCCTACACATTACTAATGTGAACAGCAGGAAATTATGGAAATCAGCCACCAGAAACAAAAATTAACCAAAAATGGACAATATGAGTTAAACATAAAAAAAAATTATCGCTATATTCGCTTGGCTTCAACTTCACATACAATCGAAACGTGAATTAATTTGCCCTTTGTACCTTTCACAGCCAGATAAATCATTTAAGTTTATGAACGGCAAATATAGCATCTGAATGGGGAATTAATCTTTTCCAAGGCAACGCATGCTCTCATGTCAAGTATAAACAATGAAAATAGTCGTACTCGTCAGAGGCAAATATGACTCAAAACATTGACACAACTATTCAAATATCATTCACGGAGAGTTAAGGCAGGAGAAAATTGAAAGTCAAGTCATCCTCTCGAAAAGAGGATTACAGACAGACAGCTTATCTGTGCAAGAGATGGATCACTTCTTTTCACGAAAATATTTCGATAATAACGAACACCAAAGCACGGAACACTGAGCTGCGAGTCCTCATTTATTCATTATGAAAATATTTGTATTTCAACAGTAAGATATACGTAGGTCTAGAGATATTACAAACCTTTAACAAATACCATCCTCCCACCCTATACCCCTCTCCCCTATTACCCTCGTGTTCACCTCCGTCGTGACCATAATCGACAGAGGGTAAAAATGTCATCACCATATCACGGAAATTGACAAGCACTTTGAAGACAATCACAGCCCCTCTACAAGAACCAGGAAGCCCCGCCCCTTCCACAGATCGCTAGAACTTACCTATAGCTGTGCTTTTCCTGTGAGGTTCTGTATGAGTAAAAATATTCCTGTGACCCCTAAGTATTTCTCACTATATATGAGGCACAAATATCGGCCACACAAGGACAAAGGAAAATAGAAAAAGTAATGTGCAAAGTAAATTCTGCTGATGCAGCCACAGTGTTTAGCCGACCTCAAGACTATCCTTATTATTCAACCTATTCACCAGTAGCTCTTATACATGTCTACTAACTGAATTCCCTTCAACAGCAATCCTTAATAACTCATTTCACAGTTTTTCTTTTCTCGATATTCTACAAACCTCTTCACTGATGATAACCAAAAGGATACAAACAAAACTATTTCCATATTATTATCATTACATGATACTTGATAATACTGAACTGAATATAGAATTCAGGCTAAAGGCCAAGCACTGGGATCTATGAAACCATTCAGCGTTGAAACGGATATTGACAGTAGGTTTGAAAAGTGTAACACGAGAAAAACTCGCAGTTGCACTATGAACCAACTGTTAGGAGAGGGTAAAAAATAAGATGGAAGAAACAGAATATGAAAGGAGGTATACTAAAATGAAGGAAAGGGGTTGCAGCTAGGGGCCGAAGGGACACTGCATTGAACCTTAAGTAATGTCTACAGTGCACCGCACGTGGTGCACTGACGGCACCAACCCCGACGGTGATACTTGTTCTAAAAACTTTAGATTTGTTACATATTTCCAAGTAGGTTAAAATTTCATGAAGGAAATTTCCGAAAATAAGCAAAATAACGGGTAAACCACAGATGCAATCAGAGAAGGATATGAGGGGAATGATGAGATGAAAGAGCAAGCAAAATCAAACACACAAAACCAACAACTTCCCTGATTAAAAATTGGTTGCATGACTCCGCGGCATGAACATTGCAGTATTCTCACCTTTAATAAGAATGGGAAGTAAAAAAATAGAACAGCGTATTGTTTAAACGAAAGCTTCATTATAAAACATGACTATCACTAACGGATGTCGCAACTGTCTGTCATTATCTTCTTCCAAGAAAGTTGGAGAAATGTAAATCTCTCCAACGACGAAATCCGAGATGCCAAGGGATAAACAAATGCTCTCGACCATGTTTACGAGAGGATTAGGGTGTCACGGTACAGGCGCACTGCGCAAATTTCTTTCTTAAAAGATCTAAAGCAACGCAAATTGTTTGTGCAGAGAGAGAGAGAGAGAGAGAGAGAGAGAGAGAGGCAGGTAACATTTCCACTTCCCACAATTTATTAAAAAGAAGAAACAAGTAAAAAGAATGACCGGAAGTTTCTTCGGTACCATCGAGTTTTCTGTACGTCGTATGATGCTTTATGGGCCGCGGCCCATGAAACTAACAGTTAAGGCCTGGTGGTGGCCTGTCGTATAGCGTTGCCAGATGGATGACCATGACTAAGTTTAACCTTACATAAAATAAATATTACTGTGACTAGAGGGCTGTAATTTATTATGTTTAATTATTGGAGGATGAAAGTTCAACATATAAATTTCCAGTTCTCTAGACTCAGTAGTTTTTAAGATCTGAGGGAGGACAGAAAAAGCG
>NC_087202.1:64805233-64890233 GCF_015104395.2 Macrobrachium nipponense | reverse complement strand
CTCGTCACTGCCCTACGAATCATCTATTTTCTCATCTTGCTGACACTGAATGCACTATTTGTTTGAATTTATCGATTAAATGAAAAGGTTAAATGCCATTGGGACACTGCATAGCAATAAATGAACAACTGCTTTTAAATCAGTTACAGAAATATCAAATAGCTGGATCAGCGCTCCTGGATGCCACTAAATGTAACCCAGTTCGGAAGGGGAACAAAATTAAAGAAAACGATTAAAGAATTGAATGTTGTTGCCAGCATATTAAATCAACCGGCTCCTACCATAGATCATTAACCAAAAATTATATCTACTAACATAGGTGAGAACTTGAACTTTGAGAAACTTTTATCTTCGCATTTTCATCAACAAATTTTTCCTTCCTTCTTCACAGATCTTAGCAAAATCGTACACATCATCTTCATCATCTTCATCATCAGCCAAGACAAATAAGGAAGATCTATGAGGAAACACGGATGAATTTTTCTCGAGACGATTTTGGGAAGTATTAAGAATATCTAGATATTAAAAAGTATGACAAAGAGTACCATTCGTCAAACAAACCGGCGACTCCAATATATCTGAAGCGCAAGTTCATTGAAAAACTTCAAAGGAATGAGGATACCCAAGGGCAAGTGATCAAATACCCAAATACATACGATCGTACGAAAACTTGAACGATACAAGTATAACAGCTAAATACGAGAGAGAGAGAGAGAGAGAGAGAGAGAGAGAGAGAGAGAGAGAGAGAGAGAGAGAGAGAGAGAATGTAAAATTTTGAAAAATTACGCAACTCAAAGCCTACAAAAAGGAAGCCAGAAAAGTCAAGCACAAGCAAGATATCAAGAGTACGCGACCCACCAAGATAGTAATAACTCTAAGTTGTATATTCTACAGCATCATGGGCGACAGGAAAAATACTAGCTACGAATTATATACTACTATCTTAAATCGTACAGGTAATGGCTTTGGGAATGAAAATTTTTTTGGGTGTATACCATTAGATTCAAGTTTCTGAATACCATTAGATTCAAGTTTCTGAAATGAATGAACTTTAAAAGTCGTTGTAATAATGGACTTTTGACTTTGCACGTTATAAAATAAACTAGGAACGCATAAAAAGAGAGCAGGAAATACTAAAATGCAAGCAATTCTATTTCTTGACATTTACAATCAAGGCTGTTTCCCTGCATTTCCTACCTGGCGACGGTAACAACAAAACAAAAAGGCAGACTGAGTAATCTTATTAGTGAGACGGACTTCCATGACAGATGTGACAGAAAACGTTCACTACGTTTTATTATATAAAAAAAAAAAAAAAAAAAAGACGGACGAAAAATACTAAAGAATACGAGTCGCTCCGCGAACGAAAACCATGACTAGTTATGGGCTACACTGGAGAGATTTTTTGATTGGTCAGGAAATGGTTGGCGTTACAACATAGAACGATTTCTTCTATTACAAAAAAGGACATTCTATTTTCTCATTAAAAAAAAATATATATTTCCATTCATGACATGACGATTACTGCAAAACATAATCATAGATCAGAGTATGACTGTGCATTGTTTATTCAATAACCACTCATGGATATATCAGTCCGTTCTCATAACAAGCGGGAAAAGGTGTGATAGTAAATAACAATAACATATATCTGAAAATGGTGCTGTCGTCATTGAATAAAAGCGGTTGCAAGAGTATTGAATTAACTGACAGAATCTTATAACATCCACCTCGACTCTGATTGGACGAGTAATAAAATATGCTGGATATGAATCTATGAATAGGGAACAAACGTCATCAGTTAATTAATTAGCACAAAACTATCGCAGCGCCTTCACCGTCACAAATCGAAGTGACTAATCTACATATTTGGTCTTAAAAGAAATATTATGACCGTGAGTCATTCTTTAATATCAAAATTATTCTCAGTATATTTTAACATCATGAGGTATTACCTAAAGGAAACTATTTCTTCCTAGCATTGTGAGGGGCAGCTTTATATAACAGAGAGAGAGAGAGAGAGAGAGAGAGAGAGAGAGAGAGAGAGAGAGAGAGAGAGAGAGAGAGGTTGGCACTAATTGTAGTTTCAAAAGATCAGCTAATATGTAGATCGAATTTTGTTAGTAATTCTCATTTTTATTTTTATTTTATAATTCTTATCTTGCTTTTGACATTGAGAAACTCTTGAGGGTAATTATCGTCACAACCTTTAAACCGGCAAATAGAATTCGTAACTACTGCAACATTTAAAATTTTTCAAAACAAGCAAAACTTTTTCTTTCATTTATCGAAATTCTTGAAATAATCATATAAACCAAAATAAAGTTCACAAATAACAGCTATATATTTAATATGGTCGTCCATAAGACTCAGTAAAACGGTATAAATATATTATTAACATACATGAACCTAAAGTATTTATTTCTCTTTCGTATAATTCAACAAATAAAGTTATCAAATCAGTGTACACTATACTGAAGCAGGTAAAAAGTGCTCTTGCGTTTATGTATGTGTATATACATACATACATACATACATACAATACAGCACACACACACACACACACACACATATATATATATATATATTATATATATATATATATATATATATATATGTGTGTGTGTGTGTGTGTGTGCGCGCGTTTATAATTAATTTAACACGTGATTCGTTTACCATATAGCACCACAGTATAGATATGAGGCAAAGGCTGCAGATCTGACCAGTTTAAGCTTTATTTCCGAGCCACTGACGAAAGAACTTCGTAAATGACTGAGGACAAAAGAGCATTTTTTCACCTGTGGTGGTATGTTATACACACACACACACATACACACACACACACACACACATATATATACAGGATGACCTATAACTAATTTATGCAGCTCCTAACGCTACAGGATTAAGTAATCAATAGTAACAGGGTCGATTTCGAAGGAGGTCTTCTCTATTCCATAAAAATGCAAATAAAAGTTTCTCTGTTATGTACAATTGAAATGATCGAGAACCGAGTAAGGGTTCGATGACGGCCACGAATGGGTTGGCCAGAAAATAACTGACTGATGAGAGATATATCAACGGTTCCAGGCTTCAAATTCTAACTATAAAAAAAAAAAAAAGTCGATTTTTTTAAACCTGGCAAACTTGCACTTAACTTGCACTTAGCTGCTTGTCACTGATTGGATGAATGTCGTGTTGTCCGAATCTCTCAGTTTTGTTTTCACTCTGTTTCAGAATTGTGATTATACGGCCATAGATTGAGATAAGAGACAAATTATGTAATGTTATGTAAATACCAGTTTGTAATAAATTTAAGTATTAAGTAGTACATACCAAAATTATTATTATATAATAGTTAACAGTTATGAAACAACACTCTCCGAAGCTGTAGACTTGAAATATGTTTCAAACGCATGAACTTTAATGTTTATTTAAATTTCTAGGTAGATTTTCAGTACAATCATACCATTGGTTGCTTGAAAAAAAAAAAAAAATATTGTACATTGCTGATGTTGTATAACGCCTAAGAACTAAATACTGTCGTAGAAATGTAAGCTTGTCAGAAAATTTGGGGTGGAGGAGTTGTGGGAGGAACAGCCTCGGGATTGACAGAAAGTTGACGTACACTCAGCGGGAGGTTCAAATGCGGGTTGTGGTGTTCTTGTCTTCATAAAATAATAAAGATGTTTATATATCATAATGTTTTTAAGTTTTTGCATTTCAAAAGTACTGCTCACGGAATGTCATTAATGTGTTAGGATATGTATAAAGTTGCTGTTGCTGTCGCCTTCATTATTTCTTTCATTGTCTTGCTAGGGCCCTGTGAAGTGAAACATTGAAAAACATTCATTATTATATTACGGCACTGACTGGTAAGCCTACTGCTAGCAGCATGTATATGCCTGGTGTTTGAAGCGCCTTCATCTCTGCTTTGTTCCATATCGACTCTGTGGCCATGGCTTGCAAATAGGTGAAATCGACGACAGTGAGCCAACTTCTCGATAGCCGATTCTAAGCTGATTGATGACGGCGGTGTGTGCAGACGACAACTCGCTGGCTGTTCCTTTCTCAACTCCTCCACCCTAAATGTATCGGCAAGCTTACATTTTCTACGATAGTATTTTGTTCTTAGGCGTTATACATTCTTCAGCAATGTACAATAAATACGTTTTGCTTTTTTCCAAACCATCAATGGCACGATTGCGCTAAAAATCTAGCAAGAAATTTAAACATTAAAGCTCATGCGTTTGAAACATACTTCAAGTCTACAGCTAAGGAGAGTGTTGTTTCATAACTGTTAACTATTATATAATAATTTGGTTGTAAATTCTTAATACTTAAGTTTATTACAATAGGTATTTACATAACATTGCATAATTTGGCTCTTATCTCAATCTATGGCCGTATAATCACAATTCTGAAACAGAGTGAAAACAAAACTGAGAGATTCGGACAAGACGACATTCATCCAATCAGCGACAAGCAGCTAAGTGCAAGTTAAGTGCAAGTTTGCCAGGTTTAAAAAAATCGACTATAGGAACATTACCGACAGTTAAAAATAAAAATGTCACAAAACGCTGTCATTCATTCTTTCTCAATGTGAAATCTTATGTTCCAACGTATCAACTAAATTGTCAGAGACAGTAGTATTTTTACATGCTTTCATTAACTTGACTCCGTGTCTGTCTCTCTGTTTGGGTCAAAACTTGTTAACTCATTACTTGAACATTTCATCTCCACCATTGAAGTAACTATGCCTTAACGACAAGTTAAATACATGTAAATATATCCCTACCATTTGCAACAAGGCCTTTTCTTTCGAGACAACTTTTAAGTGGAAGTCGTCTATAAACAGCTTATCTGAAATCTGTATATGAGCACCACATGTTCAAGAAGCAGAAAAGCATAATGAAGTCATGAATATTCAAACTTTTCCACAAATCTGATATTTGATTGATCACTTGAATACCAATGTAATTCTGCAGTATCTCAGATGAGAGAGAGAGAGAGAGAGAGAGAGAGAGAGAGAGAGAGAGAGAGAGAGAGAGAGAGAGAGAGAGAGAAATACATGACTGATTACCTAATGATCGGTTCCATCCTACCGTTGGTTTGGGATTACCTCTTAGAGGCCCTCCTCTGTGTCAACTTGGATACTACTAATTGCAATTATTGAACACCATGATATTGGATCTGACATCTGGATATAATAAACGGTGCCAGATCGAGTTATTATTATTACGATCAGGTTGAAATGATTACGATCTGAGTCTGGGTTTTGGCTCAGACCGTAGGCTATCTAGGGCATACTCGAACTTATGATTGAATACGGGCACGAATTGATTCGTAATAAATGAGGTACAATGGGGTAGATCATTCAAATTTAGAAGCCGTGGGGACAAATCTTGGGCTTAGATAGAGAGAGAGAAGAGGAGAGAGAGAGAGAGAGAGAGAGAGAGAGAGAGAGAGAGAGAGAGAGAGAGAATTAATAAATAGGAGGGAACAGAAAATGGAGCAGATACACCTGAATTAAGAAAGCTCATTGCCATATTTGCCAACTTGTAATCGGTGAAGTAGATTAATCTGAGCCAGGCTCTCAGAACCGTTAATATTTTCTGCCATTTCACTTTCGCATGACAAATTGTCTATTAGAAACTGGTGCAAACATGGCAATGATCTTTCTTTTCTCTTCTGCCTGCTAATATGTATGTATGTTTGCGCGCGCGCGCGCGTGTGTACATTAATATATATATATATATATATATTATATATAATATATATATATATATATATATATATATATATGTATGTGTGTGTGTGTGTGTGCGTGTGTACATATAATATATGTCAGATGAAAGAGGGCTATAATTAATAATATATTTAATATGCCATTGTGATGTGCTGTGACTTTTTTAGAATGCGCACATAGAGACAAGAGTCCGAAGCGTTGACCTGAGAAAGCTGATAAATCATTTCTGGGATGGAGTGATACGAAGATGTTTTGTTTAAGCGAGTCGATGATCGTGAGTTCATGGGGTCTTGTTCAAGTGCCTTTAGAAACTGGTTGTAACCAGTTTATAGAGGCGTTACCGAAGAGTATGAGTTCTTGCGTACGTGTGCGCCTCTTCCGTTCATAATGGCATCTTTAGCCAAATCTATGGGAGACTTACGGAGAGGTCTGTGGGAGAAAGGCAGAATGCTTGGATAGCTCTGCGAAAGTTTTAATTATTTGTGTGTGCTTTTCCAGGCTGTAATGGGTAAGTGTTGTATTACTTTAGCCAAAGGGATTGCTTGTTTGATATCTGGTAAAGATGTTTAATCTTTGACTTTGTCTTTACAATTGTGTATGCTTACGAGTATGTTCTCGTGTCTTTGTAACAGGCGGTTCTAGTGAGGGGACCGAGAGTCCTAGGGACAGAGAGTCCTGTGTGGAGGAAACTATTATATTTTGGAGAAGAGATTGGTGTGACTAATTAATGATTGAGACATTTTAATACTGGGGGTTATCTAAGTAGTTTGTCTGTGAGACTTGAATTATTATCTTTCCATTGTTAAATAAATATTATATTTTTTGTAACTTTGACTCTGATTTGATGACTGTTAGAATGAGAGAGGAGAGAGAGCGAGAGAGAGAGAGAGAGAGAAGAGAGAGGTGTGGGGGGGGGGGGGAGAGAGATTGTGTGTAACTGGTTAGCCTTAACGCTTAGGCTTAAACGCATACCAGGGTGTCAGGGATGGGTAACATATACATATATACATGCAGACATACATACGCATTAACAGCCATAAGTCATTTCTCGTCAACATTTACAATGATCCACTCTGGAAGATCTGCAATATTAAAGAAGCGCTGTGTAGCTATGAATTTTGCTAAGTAAAATTAATCATCTGACAACATTCTAAGTTTATATTGCACTACATGAAAAATAAATGCACTATTTATTCTATTTTAATTCCTTCCGCGGTTCAGAAACGCTAGGCATCTGCTGCTGTGAGTAATTAGCACTGAAATGAACGGTTTTTCTTTAAGCTATGCCCAGGCTGCAGTTCATATTAGCACTACTGCTTTCTCGTGATTTTAAAATTTCGTGACAGGCACCAATTATCATTTTACACTTAGTTACAAGACAATGCTATGACATATTTGCTTTGCTAATTATTAATATTTATCATCATTTTCACACTAACGAGTAAAAATGCGGGAAATTTTGTCTACTGTAATTGTGAATGGAACTATTTTGGCTTGGAATAGTTTTTCTTATTTTCAGTGTCTTGTTTGTGAATGTAAATACATACATACATACATACATTCATACATTATATAATATATATATACACACACACACACACACACACACACACACACACCACACACACATATATATATATATATATATATATATATATATATATATATATATATATATATATATATATATATATATATGGTAGTTTGTAGCAGGACATGATACCGAAGGACAAAAAGCCGAAGCCAAGAAGGCGAACGAACATGAATAGGACCGGGCAGGAAGGAGGGACATGATGCCGAATGACCAAAATTCCGAACGGACAAAATGCCGAACAGACATGAGGCCTGACGTAGATAGAAGTCGAAACACTCTTGGATGCGTCGTAAATTAGATCATTACCATAAACCTTAAAAAGATGATCGCTAATTGCGTCCCTGGTAACAAGGACAACAACATTTATTTGTATCTGAAATGAAGTATCCCTTATCCCTTGAGTTTAATCACTGATTTCGTTAATTAAGACAGCACGAGGAGGATGGAAGCTTCTCTTGAGTGGTTATGCCTGCGTTGTGGATAAAAAGATTAATGGCACTACATATTGGCCTAGATGCCAATTAAAGCCCCAAGAGGAATAAAAATACGAGCTATAATAATGTATTTCCAAAATAAATGTGGAATTAAAATAGAAAAAAATTCATGGTTAAGTTACTAAAGTACTACTGCCGCTATTTCATAAATGGGTGCTTACTAAAAAAAATTGGAACTGAAATCTGTTAACTACTGATAAACCAGAATTATTCAGACTTCCAAATATATGAACATTAATACTCAGATTTTACAAAAGGCCATTCATGATCTTGTGCTGGTCGCGCAGACACAAAATGCATTTTTTTTCCTTATTAAGCCTCTTTATTTTTACAGAGGTGACTCGGGAAGGTGCAAACTGGCTAATTTCTAGATCCCTGACTGACGCTGACCCCAATTTACAACTGGGGGACAGGTGGGCAAAAAGCCAGGGGTGAACCATAGTCCTACTAAGCAAGATACCGTTCTCTCCCTCAAACAACTCTGGCGATACAAGTCACGTCAACTGTCATTTAATAATGACCTTGAGAATTTATGGAACACTGAGAACAGAATGAATGAGACAGAAAAAATAATTCTTATTCGAAAAAATATTCTCTGCTATTTTGTAAAACATACACCTAGGAACTTACTATGAAGAGTAAGTATACATGTGCATGGTCTTTCTCTCTTTTACACATATATACGTAAACACACAAACATATATTTACACACATATATATATATATATATATATATATATATATATATATATATATATATATATATATATATATATATATATATATATATATACATCCAGCTGTTTCACTTAGTTAATAAGAACTTTTGAGATTTTGAAACAGAAATTATAATGCTCATTTAAAATCCAGATAAGGCTTCTGAAGCAAACTGTACGAACGAGAACAAGAGTTATTGAGTTTAAACATATCCAGGAAAAGTACGATTTGGGATGATATTCAGAAATTATGCTTTCCAGAATACTGCAACTATTACAACTACTACTGCTACTGTTTCTATTACAACTTCTATTACTACTACTTAAAATAATAATAATGATAATAATAATAATAATAATAAAGGGATTCTACAATTAAAGATATTATGCTTAATGGATGTTTTTGAATAACTACCGCGAAAGAATGCAATAGGGGTAGTGCTCTCCCATTTCGTTTCGACGGCTTAGGGATATTCTTGGATGTCTTCAATGGCCATCGGAGAGAGAGAGAGAGAGAGAGAGAGAGAGAGAGAGAGAGAGAGAGAGAGAGAGAGATCCGTTAAATTGTTTCACTCCGGTTGTAAGAGGATTACCTGGCTGAGACCTTCCCGTTTTAAATCATTATTACAAAGGTACAAACATTTTACAGAGCACAGATCAATCACATCTGTTATTCTTTTCATCTTTCCATCCCTGGATGCAACCCAAAAGTGTCGATGAACAACGAATTAAACGAATTAAACAGTATATGGGGAATATTTTCTACTTGAAACTAAGTAATTCCGCTTATCTTTCTCAATACTGAAACTTAATGATGGCATTAACCACATTACGACTTAGTAACGAAATTTCGCAATAAGACGATGATAATTGTCGATCACAAACTTGCGATAGAAAGAATAGCAAATCTGGCATTTCTCTGGGGAAAATGTTACCCAGATAATCTATCTGAATCACGGTATTGGAAAATAACTCATCGAATAAAGCACTGTTAAAAAAAACAGCGGAATAAGCAGGAGACAATTATTGGTGATAAATGCAGTCCCCTGTCGCTGAAGAGCGGGAGGGGATAGGGCAACCCTGCAAGTAATCTTAGGAACAGGGTGCATGCAATGTCGCGGCAGCATGCGAGGGAACAAGACACATTGATGCAACGAAGGAACATCCCGTTATTGGTTGTTTCACAAACACGTGAGAGATCCACATCCCGAGGAAATGAATCCACAAGGCAACCTAGCTCTGAGGCTGGTTTTGAATGTATTTCACAGATATTTACTTGTAACGTCTAAAAGTAAGTTTCAGTAACAATTAAATTAAATTACAGTTCATTAACCTCATAAGTCATATCGTAATAGTCGATGCGAAGATTACTCCAAATCATAATAGTATTGCAGTGAATATCTTTGTAGCTTCAAAAAAATTCAGAATAGCACAGCTTCATTAGGAGATGAACATTGAAGATATGAAATTGTACCTAAAAAAAATATAAAAGAAATGCAGATACAGTCACAGATTGTAATACAATATACTACTGTAGTGACATACTAACTACAGCGAATTCGTTCAACGAGAATATCTTGATTTATTCCAAAAAGAATGTTATAAATAACATAAAAATATTGTAATTATGATTCTTAAACGTCTAGGAACATCCAGCTGTAAGGAAGATATAAAAACGTCTACGTTATAAAGTAGCCGAAATTCTTATTTCAATGAATTTTCAACTCCAGTGAGAACTATACAACAAAAATGAATATTACGTTACGAGGAAGTGGACTCTGCAAATTACATCAGTCATTTAATTCTCGTTCATCACCTTTTCGTCGTCATGCAGTCCTTGTAGTAAATATTATTATCATTTATGTCAATAACTATTATTTATCATTATTATTGTCATTATTATTATTATTATTATTAGAACACGCTGGGCTTAAAGTATATAATGTGTTTGTTCACTTAAATTTCAAAAACCCCATTTCCAGCCCAAAAAAACCCACCTTTTCAAGCGCCCCACCCTCCCCCCCAAAGTCCCCGAGTGGCTGTCAGGCTATTGTTCGCCCAAACCCCCAGGAAACTTTGAGACAGCGACGAAAAATTAAATGAGTTAGACTTTTCTGCTCGAGCGAACCATTGGGGAAGAAGGGTGGGGGGGGGTGGGGGGGGGGGGGGTCGAGGATGATGGTTAAATAGGAAGACAATAGGACGGAGACTAGAAAGTTAAAAAAAAATAAAAAGGAAGAGAATTAAGATGCTCTCATATTCATAAATCCTGGAACGTGCAAGCACATTATTATATGCTTCCTGATGCCCAGTTAATGCGTACAATTAACCACAGCCATGTTCCTAAGGGTCGGCATAACCACTAACCTAACTTCCTTCGCATCCAACTGGTATTTAAAAGATATTATGTAGGATTCTACTGACATCCAAAGGAACCCTTTATGTTCCATTGACTAAAGTGACATATGGTATGAATCCGGTCTATGTCCAGATCCATCAAGAACATGAAACCGCTCGAATACTTGAAAACGAGGTTCTGTTATTTTCTGGCTAATTCCTATACTGAGACAACAATGAACTCTCATGAAACCGGGATGAGATGAAATAGAATACCAAAATATCCCGCATATGAAAATTGTGTAAGATAAGGCGTAAAAACAAAGATACAACAAGCAAGGCGAGTGAAATAAAAAAAAAAATAACCGTATGAAATACTACACTTTCACGTATTTAACAATCAATTAAAAACTATGCAGGAAACTTGGTATAAAGGAAGAAGAGTACAGCAAAATAAAAGCTTTGTAGCAAAATCTGTTGGCCTGGTGAGCTACATTCGTGGACGGTGTAAACCGGCAGCAATTTACTTCATCAAGGCTCCTCGGGAAATGGATATTAATCGCTGTGAAAAAAAGGAGGAAGTTCCAAATGGCCTGGGAAGGTCGGGAAAGAGAATGTTGCCAAGCTTTATGATAAGGTTTATGCTGTTAACGTACATATGTGTGGGCCTACATCTTTGTACACCTTATGATTAAATAACAAAGGGCGAAAGCGGGAGAGAACAGGTTGAGGTGGAGGAGTGGGGGTTGGAGCGCTGCATCAAGAAGGAAATAAATGTGGTTGCTATCATTTTTTGAGACATTTTTTATGAAAAAGCAACAAATATTACAGGAAATGTCAATCGTTTTTTTTATATTCGGTCATTCTAGTATAATTGTTCTCTAGTGGCCTTGTGTAACGCAGATTTTTGAAAAGCATGTCTTTCTGTGTCATCACAAGAAGAAATTTCATATCAGTTGCATAACATTCAATTATACATACGTGCCTAACACATATAACTTGAATTAAATAACGAATTATCGAGAGCAACCATAGATCCAACGTACCATCAACCTATGAATCAATAAAGAAATGATGCACAATGAGAATGAAATTCTTATAATACTAAAGAAAGAAATATATGGTGTGGAAATTTATAAATTTGTGAGGGGTCCTCCAGCATAAATGTAAACAAAAATTCTGTAAGACGGAAAACAAACCTTTTACCTCTTTCAATTATTTCAACAGCAGAGAGCAATATCAAATTATTCTATAGAACTTTTTCAAAAAATACTGCATAAAGTGATCCAAGAGAAGCAATCTTCGTGGGCAAAGGTAACAGTAATTGCAATAAAAATATGCTAAAACCGATGCTAAAACACGACAGAGCATAGGCAACGACAGGGAAAAAAAATGCCTACTCCAGAGTTTTATCAACATTAGGTAATAACAAGAGTATGAAAAATGAGGGCATGTAAAACTGAACGCTTTCAGCAAACATTGCCTTTTACGGTGAAAACAGCTTTTTACGTAGTAGAGCCCGGACAAAAGTACAGTGAACATTAAATATGCCTTCATTTACGAAAACGAATACAAAATTGCATGTTCATCGAAAGGCCCCTTTTATAGGACGAAAACCCGATGGGTTAATTTTTATCCGATGAACAAATATTCGTCAAATGAAACAGATAAAGAACGATGTTAAAGTTTTAGCAGCAATCCAGCGGGTTCGTAGGAGGGTTGGGGGTGGGTGGGGTGATGTGGGGGGATTAGGGTGCCGTGCCGACAGGCGGACTGAGAGAGAGAGAGAGAGAGAGAGAGACAGAGAGAGAATGCGCTTTGCTGAAAATGCATTTAAAATCTACACTTGACAAAAATGTGAATTTTGGATTTTATTCGGCAAAAAAAAAAAACTTTTCTATTGTCCTTTAGTCGCTTGTTGCTGGGCATGCAATGAAAGGCAAGCAACTAACCACCATTCTAGTTGAGATTTATTGATAATCTATTGATAACCAATGAACTCTCTTCTTCAAATTACACAACGAACTAAATGGAATTCATATCTTGGATAAAATATAAAACATTCCCATCTGATAATTTCTTGCTCCTATGGGCCAGCTACTTGATTTTCCCAGAAAAAAACACATGAAATACAATAAAAAACGCCCTTCTTCAAATACGCGACCAAGTTCAAACCTTTTAAAAGGAATATCTAGAAAGGCAACCAGATAGGTAGGTGATGGTGGGACGTCTCAGTACCAGATCTCTATTTCTCTCGGCAATCGTTCCCATTTTCGTAACTAAATGAAAACATTAGAGGCATGTTTACAATAATCAGATTTTTACTATCTCATATTAAATAGTTACCAGAACGATAATGAATCCATTCATTTATATAGTTTCTTTGATAATACCCATTCGTCTTTTTCTATATGAGTTTGTTATTAATCTAGCTTTTCTATTTTATAATCTCTCTCTCTCTCTCTCTCTCTCTCCTCTCTCTCTACTCTTCTCTCTCTCTCTCTCTCTGTTGACTATATAAAAGCGGCAAGAAAAGCAAACCAGTCTGCACATGGACACAATACTATGTCTGATGAAGGTTTGGAAGACACTATCAAAGTTCTACAAGCTGACAATACACGTATTTAGAGTTCAGTTAATCAGTATAACTGGTGGCTATGTGCTCTATCGACGAATGCTTGTATGTAGGCCTAATGGGCATTTTGGTAAAGATCTATTGGTCTTATCTTCACCAGGCTGAGAAAATACTACGCCTTATTTCAGACCCACATGACAATGACATGGATGAGGTTTTAGCCATGGTGAAAACCCAAATTTACAGGAGACCAAACAACTTTATCTTGAAAGATACAAGTTTTCTACAGCACATCCTTAGACTGTGACTTCCAGGTATGCGAGCAACACTGTCCTTGAGCTTCTTGGTAAGCTGTCACCAAAATTCTTTAGCTGCACTTCTAATAAGCAACACCATTACACCAGCATTAACAAACCATTCAACACCCTCTCCAGAGTGGATTAGCTGTCTTTTTACGAGGGTCAAAAAACGCAGTGATGACAATAAATGCACTTGGTGTAACGTGCTCTTATGGCGAGCTGTTGCATTTTAAGAGATCTGTAGCTACATCTGTTGCTAAAAATAGGGAATTGACAAAAACTTCTAAGGTTACGGGTGTTTTAGTGCAGTGTGTAGTAGACAGCTTTGATGCTAATATAGCATCTCAAAATGGCAAGATATCAACACATTCCTTGGTAATGCTCATAAAATGACCCAAGTAAACCTGCTATTCCACCCATTTTTTAAGAGAACAGGTTCTATCACTAAAATTGTTTTCACATACAGCTGCAGCTAACCAAAAAGCGAACAGATGTGTTACAGCCTTCTTGAAAGATATCACAAAGGGTAAAGGGTGCCCTGAGTTTCATGGGTATAATACTAACTGTTTGTGTCGTGAGCAAGGAGAACCTTTCCATCCCAACACCTCCCATTTACTGATATAAAACCTGTACCCCCTGACAATCATGACTTCATCGACTAAAGCACAAAAAATAAGTCAGGAGATAGGGCAGAAATTTACTCTTTTCCCAGCTGACCAGCAACTTTACAAATAAAGTGTACATATCCAAATCCCTTTTCAAATCCAGTCTTATTCCCAGATTAGAGGGAATGCACATGGTTATGAGCTTTATTGTTGCTGTTGGAACACTGATGGCAGGATCTGGTCTACCAGAAATATTGGAGGCTGTGTTTGGAGGTGTTGGAAAAATGTTAAGTGGAAAGAAGTTCGCAATGAATATGTGAGCTCTATGCTTACTAACTGAAGAGCTACCGAGAGAGTTTGTCAACCAAGATGATGTAAGTTCTCATGATGACCTTTTGACTATGTTAGAAGACCTGGCAACAAGAAGTCACACTGCTAAGCTGTTGGTTGACAGTCTGATTAAACCAGTATTGATAATGATGTTATTTGTAAAGTCTGAACAAGGTGTTACTATACTTATTTGTTTCCAGGCATGTAAATTATGCAAGTTATGGACTATATTATCTGAGAAACATGTCATCTTTGCCTGAAAATGTCCTTACACACTTCATGAAAGGTTCACATGCTATGAGGCACAAACATGGTGTTTCTGGAATGGTATAAGGGCTGATATGTTTATCTTCACGAGGTTTGGTTATGGTAAAGGTGGAATAACTGGAAATACACTGAGACTTGAGCACCTAGCTTGCATAATATGGCAAGATAGTTGAAGACATATCAATTATTAGGGAATATGAACCCTCATTTAACATGCATACAGTCCACAAAGAGGAATCCACGGCAAGAATCACTGTTGATAAAGCTGACAGATATAGAGGAATCCACAAAAATGCTGAGCCATCAAGTACCATGCACACAGTATCTACTGCAGCATGTCTAGCTGAAAGTTCTACACAAGTCTGATTCTTTAAAATTGATTTTGACTTGGAAATATGCAGATCCCCAGAATCGGTGAAAAGGTCTGTTGGAACAGGAAAGAGTTTACATGAAATAACTTCTTTAATATCTATGTCTCTTGAGGTTGCTTGAAGTCCCATAAATCAAGAGTAAATAAAGTTTATCATAAACATAACATCCATCCACATTGATAGATTTTTTTTACAACCATAGTTTCTATTTGCTTTGGTATGGTGTCATATAATCCTTGAGGTAGTTTCTCTTAAATTCTTCCAATTATCTAGTACTAATTTCAACTACTTTGTCAGCATTTACTGGTGGCGATGCAATGCCTCCATTTACCACATTAATTAATCACTCTGGATGTTGTTCAAGGTTTTGTGGGTCTATGCAGAGATTGAGTTTCGTAATCTATATCTGTCAGCTTTATCAACAGTGATTCTTGCCATGGATTCCTCTTTGTGGACTGTATGCATGTTAAGTGAGGGTTCATATTCCCTAATAATAACCCCGATTATGGAGGCATTTGTTGAAAATGTGAAGTATGCTCACCTGCAAACGTACATTTGGAAGAATGGACATCAGTTTCACCCATCAAAACAAGACGCCTCTAACTATGTTTGGACAAAAGACAAGGCAAAGTCACTTCTACCAAAAAACTCTATCCACAAATATAAAATTCTTTCTAAAAGCCGGGGTAGGGGAAGGGGGGGGGGGTTTGTTGTCAGCCAGCTCCTCCAAGTTGGTGACCCTGGACATAGACTGAAGTCTGGGAATAATAATGAATAAAATTTTAAAGAATAACACCATTTAACAACTTCTTTACTTGTGACATAATTCACGTCTGAAACGAATTTTTCTCTTCGGCCACCTGTCAGCAATTACGTGCATTTTGCACACTTTTGGTGATTACTCATAAACATTGGTCTTTTAGCTTACAAATGGGACCAGAAAGAGCTTTCTGTCTTAAAAAATAAGTTATAGCAATTTGTAAAAACTTTCCCAAATATGAAAAATGCTCTGGTATGAAAAGGTTGAAATAATTATATATTGATATCAGGAAATGCTCAATCCTAAAAGCTGTCCGGTAAAGAATTTCTCAAAACTGATTATCTACGTAAGCAGAATCAGCAAAAAATAAACTTACGACGTTAAAACCAGGTTTAGTCCCTCGGCGGCCGGATTATAATGGCCTCTGAAAAAACAACGAGAGTAAACTAGTTACCATGAAACATGAACGGGAAAGTTCATAGAGCTGGATTTTATTTGCTTTCGGAAGAATCCGGATATAAAGTCTTTAAAGCTGACGGTGTCTTACTAGACTACAAAGTAGTCATAAAATGACCGCTAAATGATGGTGGAAATTAACGATGGGCTAACTGATAATGGGGCGGTAATGATAATTATTACATCAAGATTTTAAGATTAAATGTAGTAATGAGAATAGACAAGATACCTATGTAATTTTGGCCAATGACAGCTAATTAGTTTTACTGAAAATTAATATATTAAAAAGCAATAAATGCGATCAACGTTCACGGAATAACCAATATCAATAGAGTGGCACGATAACAATTAAGGGTAACTGGAAAAACCAGCTGTGTGCTCATAGGATCTGGCAGTTTACTGGATCAATACCACGGGTCAGTGAAGTTATCGTTGGTGAGTATTGACGGTAAAGTAAAAGGCTAAAAAATGGGTGCAGCTATGTGCCGAAAGGACCCGGTAAATAATACTTTGTTTATAATGCCTGCAGTGCACCACGCAAGGAGCAACGACGGGACTAACCCCTCAGGGGTTTTAATAACCTGTTGCACTGCATTTTTGTTTAATTATTGGCTAATTTTAAGGAAGAAGAAGCATGAGTAAGCAAGGTGAGATAACAGTCTCTGTCATCGCAAATGCTCCTCGAATCTGCTTCGAGAGATCTTTCTTCCCGCGGACATTTTTCGAGGCATGTCATTAATCCCGCTGTACAAGAATGATTTAACATTAAAGCTAAACCATCGTTTACTAAAATAAAATAAAGGTAAACATTATAAATTATGCCTGGCTATTTCACCCGACCCGCCTTTCCTAAGAATACAAATAAACTCTTATATCGCTAGTGAAAGAGAAAGCAGGCTGAGAAAGTAAAGCAAAAGCAGGATGAAGCAAATGGAACAAAGTCACACCACAGAAAAGCCATAGGAATGGAATGGAATGTAGATCTATAGTTTAGGCCTTTGAGGTCATTCAGTAGGTAGGTTTAAAACGTGTAACAGATGGCAAACCTCGCAGTTGCACGATGAAGTAATCGTTAGGAGAGGACAGATAGCAAAATGGAAGAAATATGAATGGAGGTACAGTAAAAGGATTGAAAAGGGTTGCAGCTAGGGGCCGAAGGGACGCTGCAATGAACCTTTAGTAATACCCACAGTGCATCGCATTAGGTGCCCTGAGGGCACTATCACCCCTACGAGGCCGAAAGCCATAGAAGACTGGAAAAATAAAGAAATAAATTCATTTTTGGAGAAAGAACAGTAATAATTTTGTATAAAAAACAAACCGAACAAAATTATCTTATTTCCATTTCATAAAATCCTTAATTCAATACGGGAAGAGTTCAACTACATTGAAAGCTGCTTGGAAAGCTGCAATGAATCTGATTTCTGTCCAAACTTTTCCAATCACCTAACAAGAAGCAACTTTTTCAAAGCTATCAGTACAGTGAACTAAAAGCTTTCGCCCCCACTAGCCTGTTGTTAGACCGAATGGTACGACTTGATCGGATTTCTCCAACCTTCCTAAAGGAAAACTATTGTTAGCAATCTGCAAGGGACTGATTTCTATTTTATTTACAGGTTGGCAATTACCTTGCAAATGAAATATAAGTAAATAGGTTTCCTCGGCATAAGCGGCCTGCACGTGGGTGTATACCAAATGGCGAGAGAGAGAGAGAGAGAGAGAGAGAGAGAGAGAGAGAGAGAGAGTTCAGCGGAGGAGACTGGTACAAAGGAGATTTGAATAACATTTCCCATGGTAACAAGTAGCCAGAAACTTAACTTTTCTCTGATAATGTCATGTTTAATACTTCCCCCTCTGCGATAACTGGCGAATGAAATAACATCTTTAATACTACTATGTCGATGAGTGAAGTCAAGACGATTGAAAAAAAAAAAAAACGGCTAAGGATGAGTCTAGGATACGCTACATTCACAGCATACATTCTAAATCTCCACATTCAGTTTTTGAAAGGATCTGCAAATCAGACCTATTACCCATTCTAAAAATATAAACAACAGCCTAAAACCTAGACCAAACAAAGTTCCTTAAGATTTAGGAAGACAATTCTTTCTATGCCAGATAACACATTACTCTCTCTCTCTCTCTCTCTCTCTCTCTCTCTCTCTCTCTCTCTCTCTCTCTCTCTCTCTCTCTCTCTCTCTCTCTCTCTCTCTCTCTCTCATGAATGACGACGAATGGTTGGCCATTTGGGAAATATTGCTCGTAAAATGAAACGAAACGTTCCTTTTAATATCAAATAGACAAACTGCAGGCATTTGCGAGATGACCGTGAAATTGACATTTTCGAATACAATGGGCAAGGTTATTTTTGTTTCCTTAAGCGCAGTGGCAAACGTGTCAAATCTGAGGCGACATAATTCTTTTTGCATCGTCCAAAATCTCAGACGAAACGTACCGGTTGCTGAGTGGTTTTAAGCTTTTTTTTTTATTCCTAATGTCATACATGTGGACAAGTTTGCGAATTCACAGCTAACACTATTTTCCCTATGGCTAAATAAATGTGATCCGTTTTATGCATTGGTATAATTCGTAGTCAGTGTGATATGAACGATTATTTTTTTAAGCTCAAAGCACGATGTGATAAGGATAGCAATGCTTAACATTGCACCTCGGGCTGGTCAGCTCAACTACCTCTGCAGCATTATACCAGTAGACCTAATAAGCTTAATAGTCGTAAAACTTGCAAAATAGGAATAGGAATTATTACAAGTTTTCTTTGCACGTTGAAGTTTTATGCTGTGTTCAAACTGCCTGTATGTTGTGAAATGGTGTATAAACATAAGAGAATAATTTAAGGTTTCTAAGCCTATTGAGATGTAATCTCGGTTACTAGAGAACTTATTTGTAGGAATTACCTGCTCATTGAAGAATTAAAGATGACGGTGGATTAAATTATATGGAGGACATGGCTATTAATTGAAATATCTATTAGTAATAATATCAAGGCCTATGGAACACTTCTTCTGTAACTGGCTTTTTATATTATTTTGTTTAAAAGTCATTCTGCTCGCTTTGGTGAATAATTTATTCATTCATAAGGTAACTTGAAGTGCAAGAATGTGTAGATAATTTCAAGTGATTTCTGGCCAGAAATTGCAAAATGTAATGTATATCTAACACACCTTAGTCTAGGAACAAAATCTTGCCTTTAACAAAAGAATAGAACCTCAGTGGCGTGGTCGGCTTGGTGTTGATATGCCACCTCAGTGGCCACGAGTTCGATTCTCGGGTATTCCATTGAAGGGTCAGAGATGTGTATTTCTGGTGACAGAAGTTCATTCTCGACGTGGTTCTGAAGTCGCGTAAAGCCTTTGGTCCCGTTTCTGAATAACCACTGGTTCCATACAACGTAGAAATCCTATACAAACAAACAAACAAAAGAATAATTGCATAGGCGAATATTTGCTAGTAAGCCACAATGTTTGGAGTGGTTAAAAAATATAACATAAAAATCTTATTTTTATGAAAATCCAAATATTCTTCTAACAAATATAAAAGAAATGTAAATTTAATTTCATTTTTTTATTATAACTTTGAAAGAGAGAGAGAGCAACTGGAAGATAGAGACTAGACATAGTACATAATTTCCAGGACCCACTCTAAGTGGGTCCTGAGAATTTCCAAAACAAAACCGTACTCCACGAGCTAATACGTAAGAGCAAAACAACATGTCACTTCACAAATGAAATAAGAACGAACATAAAATCTAACCCGATGAAATCTACACGACTTGCGTCACGCAACTGCTACAGAAGAAAACTCAATAAAAGTATTAACCTGCTTTTACTTTAAAAAATCATCTGCATCGGCAGATGGGGAACAACTCGAGGCATCACACTGACCCAACTGTCTTATCTCCCTAACCTCGAAGGGAGCCCGAATTTAACAAGCCTTAACACACTTTCTGAATTTCAGAGAACAAATTTCGCTCTGATAAGGAGACAGCAGTGAAACTGGTATTATTTCCATAATCACAGGCTCACTTCCAGCAAGATAACCCAGAGAAACTTGTTTTCTCGCAAGCTATCTATCTAAAGGACTCTCGCACACAGCGGCAAGATTACCCTGAATTTTCAATGCAAATGTGTAGTGGCAATATGTTATAAACCTGAGATATAAAACCCTCACCTTCCTTAAACTTCTTGCAAGTTGCAACATCAAACGTTATTCCATGGCTTAGTCAAATAATAATGAACAAATGATTAACGAGATTAAGTCATTTAAGATTAAATAAAAAAAACATCCGTTAGACTAAAAACCCACCAATGCTTCTGTTAGTCTGTTATTCATTGTTTTAATCAAGGCAAGAGTATTTTCTCAATTTAAGTAAAGTCGCAGAGAGAAGGGAACAACTGTTGTGAAGTACATCTGAGAGCGAGAGAAAAAGGCGAAATTTACAATAAAAAAAAAAGCAAGATTAATTCACATTCCGTGATTTACCATTTGGTGGCAAAAATTTTTATGATTAAATATATACGAAAAAATCACAAAAATTCTCACTCCACCTGTAATCGAGACCCTCAGGAGAGAGAGAGGAGAGAGAGAGAGAGAGAGAGAGAGAGAGAGAGAGAGAGAGGCAGATAACGCTGTACTTCAAGCAGAGAGAGAGAGAGAGAGAGAGAGAGAGAGAGAGAGAGAGAGAGAGAGAGAGGCAGATAACGCCGTACTTCAAGCAAGAGGAGAGACCGAATATGCAAAAAGAAATATCATGAGAATGAACCAACCAATTATGAGGCATTAAGTTTCAGGGATTCACCATGAACTGGAAACACAACACGGAAGTCTGAACCGATTTCGAACTTTATCTCAAATACTGCTAAAAGAAACGAAGATATTTTTGGACACTTTCACACAAACTGCTTAAGTTAGGAAATAATGAAAATGAATATAATAGTTGATGATGCTGAAAGAAATAGCGATGATTAATGAAATAGTCACATTTATATGTCGCTAATTGTTTTCGCAATACAGTTTCCAAAATATAACCACACCGTCTACAAACGCTCACTACACCAAAGTATGAACTGAAGGGTAGGCGAAAGAGACCACTTTTACAATTAACTCAAGTTGGATATCGCTGGCGAGAGATTAATAAACCCTTTGGGGTATTTGCATTCGGAGTGAAGTAGCTTTGGGTATTAACCCTTCAATGAGTTCGGCTGCAGACTTGGGATTATATTAAGAAAAGGCCGTTGCCACTAACTGAATACTGGTGTGCTGATTTAGATTAAACACGGACGACGTTGGATTTGGAGTCTATGAAAGTTAAGTCAGCTCAAATGATTTCATTAAGATTATAAATCCGAAATCACAATGTTCTGATTTATATTTTCACTAAAGGGTTCTCACATCTACGTGCAAACCTCTTTGACCGATATTTGTAAGAAGCAATGGACGATTCATAGACCATGAATAGATACACACATTAATATTTACTGCACCGTTATGTCTGCATGCATAGCCCTAAAATGAAAAGAAAATTCCATACATTAGAAATTGGCATAGTATTTGAAGGTATAGTATTTTCATTCATTGAAATAAAATAAAATTTACCATCATCAGGGCCCATCCATATAGACCACAAAAGTGAATTTCAGAATGTTGAAACAGAAAATATTCATATACGGAAGTACAAGAACGTCAATTACAGTTTCAAAAAACATCATTAAATCATGAGACGTGTAAATTTAACTGAACCATTAAAGATAATCGATAATCATGAGGAAAGGAAAGTTACAGCGATTGGTGGTGTAAAGTGCATATTCTTACGAACGATTCGCCTATAAAAGGTTCTTTGGTCAAAGTTAAAAACCTTTCCAGTATATTCTTCCAGTTAGATTTACATCAGCATATTTCTTATATTCTAAATAGATAAACAGAAAGTAAAACTGAGCGAAATAACTAAAAACAAAGAAGCAGAACTGAAGCCAACGCCACTTGACGACAACTCGGGAGATCTCTTCCAGAGACTTCAAGATGAACGTCTCAAGGAGTCAGTCGATCAATTCAAGTTCCGGAAAGCATCCTCGCTCAACCAGAACAGTTTACACAACGATCTTTATGGTCACCACGCACACCTCATTATATAGGCACATGAAAATACACCTGCGAACGTATACAGGCGCAAAGATCCATTTCAAACAACGAGAATAATGAAAATGGAAAAGCACGAAACTGCACGCTACACTTACGCACATTTTATAATACCTTGGTCACCAGACACAGCATTTACATATACCGAGTTTGCACGTTACTTCTTTGCCATGCAACGAACACCCTTTTTTTTCGCTATTGGTTTTACAACAGTGAATTGGTCGTCCTACTAAATATAGACGCTCCTTTATGACAATATACTATTATTCAAAACTAGTACCTACAACTGCGTCATTTTTAAGTAAATTGTATATATATATTATATATATATATATATATTATATATATATATATATATCATAATAGTATAATATTATATATATTTGTATATATATGTATATATATATATATATATCTAAAATAAATAAAAAAATAAAAACTATGTATATATGTATATTATCTATGTATATTATATATATATCTTATATTATATATATATATATATATATATATATTATATAATATATATATATATTGTGTGTGTGTGTGTGTTAGTATGTATAATTTTCTCCATAAGCAATGATACTTTCTCACACCTGACGTCCTCACTCGTATACCAAAACCAAGAATGCTTTCTCTTTTATACAAATATACATTTGCGTTTCCGTTGATTTTTAGGCTTAGCCACAAAAAAAAAAAAAAAAACTTCATTTTGTCATAATGCCCTCAAGGACCAGGATATAGTACATTCGTTAAAACTCTTTCACTCTAATTCATTTCCAAGCATTCATTCTCTTTTTCTTCCAGCATCGTATTTTAGGCTATAACACCTCGCAATCTGTTATATCTCGTCCATTCACATTTTCTTTCCAAACACTTTTTTTTTTTCCGTACCTTTCCGTCACTATGGGCGACGAGAAGCAACGTGTGGAAGAGGGTGGGGGGCTGGGGGGGGGGGGGGGGGGGGGGTGTTGAATTCAGTAGCCTCTGTCTGGAGAGTTATACCACTGTCATTTTTTGCCTGGAATCTGGTCCCAGGCTGCGGTATAGCCAGACAATTCTTCCAGCAAGTTGACCGGAATAGGTACCCACTGGTCCTGTAAAGAAAAACAATATTGATTCAGCCGGTTGTATCTGTAAGGTGATTGCATTTTGCAATATAAAGTTTCACTTCGTTTTTCCCTTATTTCTCTTTTCTCAGTGAATCATTTTGCAATATAAAGTTTCACTTAAGTTTTCCTTATATCTATTTTTCTCAGTGAATACGAGACCAACATTGGTACTAATATTTTGTTTACAAGAATTTAACAATACTTTTGAACACAAAATGCTCCCTTTGCACTATTTATAAACGTCCATCTTTCCCAAATTGCCCTCTGGACAACGTATGCCACAATTATTTTACTACAGAAAAATCCATCGTTCTCTGAATTGTGTGTTCAAAAATAAGAAACTTGATACCTTCCACGCTGTGGATAACAGCCGCTAGATGATAATAATACACATTAAGAGTTAGCTCGGTGGCGTAGACAAGAACAAAATTATCACAGATTCCCTAGCCGGCTCTAAGTGATGAATAACGAGATCGTTAGTATGCGATCATCACCATCACCTGTACCAATGGGAACACTGCAGACAACAAAATGCTAATTTTTTTGTTTGAGGGCTGATGGTCTAGAATGAGTTCACCCGGCCCCCCCTCTCTCTCTCTCTCTCTCTCTCTCTCTCTCTCTCTCTCTCTCTCTCATTTTATAGGGGAAGTAGCATATCTGCCAGTCTCGGGTCTGCTGATAATCTTCATGAATGTTTTTGATTTTGTTTAAAATAAAGTGCCAAAATGTGATTCTCCCTCAGCAAACTAGATTCGAAGCAGTAACGACAAAAACTTGACCACCGTCTCACCTGGCATCTGCACAGCGGGAAAAAATAAGTTGACAACATAATATGTTGTCAGCTGACAGTTTTACATAAAACTTGTTCATCGACAGTCAAACACCCTACCCACAATTAAGAACTCTGTGAGTCACCTCTACCTTATCAGCTCCTTGGTTCCCTGGATATCGAGGCTTTACCTTTCCATTTTCATTGCCACCCCCACACCATCTATCCTTCAATTTGTAGTTCTTCCCCTCCTCCCCCATTCTAACATGATACTGGTAACTATAAACTTTCCACTGATACGTAGACCTTTGTTTTTTTTCCACTAGAGCTTCCACATACGAGACCATTTTTTCCGTTGTAAGACAATATCTCAACTATTATTACTGTTCTTTTCTTCATACATTCCTTATACCAAGTAAAAATTTACTGATGGTGAATTTCCACTGGTTGGCCGTATGGTGGTATGGATTTCTACGAGACAGGAAGAAGATTATTTTGGAAATTCGAGTAGTGCATGAAAGTCGTTTACTGGTTCACATGTATTTACAGTACTCTATAAATAATTTGAATTTACGAAATAAAATCGCGACCACAAATCCACTACCACTGAAAATTCAAGAATGAAAGTTATTATTTCAAAAACGAGGAGCATCACAATCATACCAAGAAAATGCCTTTCTATTTCTCTAGTGGTCACTTTCTCCTCTTTGAGAGACTAAATAAGATTACTCAACTGAAGGAAATTATTCGTCTATGAAACCACTAATTAGGGGAAATATGAAATGAATATCAGCATCGGGCGTCCAGTCACCAAGCAATCATACAGACAAACGCTTTTGTTAAAGAGTATAAACATATGTAAAGATAAAATGGCACATAAACAAATTCCCAAACCGTCAAGAAAAATACGCAGTTCAAGAAAATTGTTCTAAGAACGTTAAAGTAAAAAAGATTACGAAAAACAAGGAAGCCTTTTTCTCGTGGAGAGAGAAAACAAATAACGGCATTCAGGAAGAGGAGCCTAGGAAGGCTTCCTTTACTGCGACAAGGCAAACACATCACTGCAATCAAGGACAGTGCCTAGGGCAAGAGAGCAATAATAAAACACTTGACGAAAGAGTTAATGCTGGGAACAAAAAGGAGAGAGAGAGAGAGAGAGAGAGAGAGAGAGAGAGAGAGAGAGAGAGAGAAGAGGACTAATTTACAAAACGTGAATTAACTGTTATGATGACATATATCTTGCAATTGGACAAAATGACACAACATAAAAAGCAAATGTAGCCATTTGAAAAGGTTTCTAACTATCCTACGTAGCCGCAAATGGCAGTTCCCGTTCTTGATCAAGGTATTCGAGCGCCTTAACGGTCTAGTTACTCGGCGTTATGAAGCAATTACAGAGTGACTGTGTCAGGAAGCAAAGGAACACTGCACCAGGCAAATGTTGATGTCCATGGCTAAGGCTTCGTAAGACTTAGAGCCAAGTGAGGAGAAATTTAGGAGGGGGGGTGGGGGCAGGCGGTGCGTATGAGAGAGGAAAAAAGGTCAAGGGGATAAATAGGTCCTTCGCCCCATTGGTCGCTATTCAAATTAGATTATTATCAGAAAATTTCACTTTTGGTGGACGGAAGATATAACACATGTGGAGAGAGAGAGAGAGAGAGAGAGAGAGAGAGAGAGAGAGAGAGAGAGAGAGAAATGCTAGGGAATAAGTAAACTTTTTCGTTTATTCCATCCTTATCATCCATCATCACTACCAACAGCAGTATCAACAAGTCCTCGTTTTCGTTAACCAGGCTTCGGTCAACCAAGCAATGACTTAAGGGTAAACGGACACATCAACAAAGGACAACAATGCTAGCGCTATTTGCTCAAGTCAAATATATGAAGGTGAACTACTAATGCCATTAACGATGCTTTGGAGGATAGAGAATGTGGCGCATAAATAAACAAAATGAAGTAATTTAATTTTTTACGAGCAAAATCTACCGAAAGCGGAAAGGTTTTCCTTCTTCATATGACGAATAATAATAATAATAATAATAATAATAATAATAATAATAATAATAATAATAATAATAATAATAATAATAATAATAATCGGAATTTGTACATGATTAGCACTACACTATATAACGATTAAATGAAATGAGACAGACTCTGATTCATTTTCCGAATAATAATAATAATAATAATAATAATAATAATAATAATAATAATAATAATAATAATAATAATAATAAACGGAAGTTGTACATAATTAGCACTACACCATATGACGCATAAATGAAATGAGACAGATTCTGCTTCATTTGCCGAATAATAATAATAATAATAATAATAATAATAATAATGGTAAGAGCATCAAGGAAATAGATACCCTAATCCAGACTGTAAGGATTGTATCTGGGGACATCAGGATGGAGTTTGGAATGAGAAAAATGCTCCTTAGTCACATAACAAAAGGCAAAGTAACGAGAACTGAAGGGATTAAAGCTACAGATTGGAGCAACATCAAACACATAGATGAGACAGGATACAAATACCTGGGAATAATGGAAGGAGGAGATATAAAACACCAAGAGATGAAGGACACGATCAGGAAAGAATATATGCAGAGACTCAAGGCGATACTCAAGTCAAAACTCAACGCCGGAAATATGATAAAAGCCATAAACACATGGGCAGTGCCAGTAATCAGATACAGCGCAGGAATAGTGGAATGGACGAAGGCAGAACTCCGCAGCATAGATCAGAAAACCAGGAAACAAATGACAATACACAAAGCACTACACCCAAGAGCAAATACGGACAGACTATACATAACACGAAAGGAAGGAGGGAGAGGACTACTAAGTATAGAAGACTGTGTCAACATCGAAAACAGAGCACTGGGGCAATATCTGAAAACCAGTGAAGACGAATGGCTAAGAGTGCATGGGAAGAAGGACTAATAAAAGTAGACGAAGACCAGAAATATACAGAGACGGGAGAGACAGAAAGAACAGAGGACTGGCACAACAAACCAATGCACGGACAATACATGAGACAGACTAAAGAACTAGCCAGCGATGACAATTGTTCAATGGCTACAGAGGGGAGAGCTAAAGAAGGAAACTGAAGGAATGATAACAGCGGCACAAGATCAGGCCTAAGAACAGATATGTTCAAAGTATGATAGACGGAAATAACATCTCTCCCATATGTAGGAAGTGCAATACGAAAAATCAATGAAACCATAAACCACATAGCAAGTGAATGCCCGGCACTTGCACAGAACCAGTACAAAAAGAGGCAATGATTCAGTGGCAAAAGCTCCACTGGAGCCTGTGCAAGAAACATCAGCTACCTTGCAGTAATAAGTGGTACGAGCACCAACCTGAAGGAGTGATAGAAAACGATCAGGAAAAGATCCTCTGGGACTATGGTATCAGAACGGATAGGGTGATACGTGCAAACAGACCAGACGTGACGTTGATTGACAAAGTCAAGAAGAAAGTATCACTCATTGATGTCGCAATACCATGGGACACCAAGAGTTGAAGAGAAAGAGAGGGAAAAAATGGATAAGTATCAGATCTGAAAATAGAAAATAAGAAGGATATGGGATAGCCACTGGAAATCGTAACCATAATCATAGGAGCACTAGGCCACGATCCCAGAATCCCTGAAAAGGAATCTGGAAAACTAGAGGCTGAAGTAGCTCCAGGACTCATGCAGAGAGTGTGATCCTAGAAACGGCACACATAGTATGAAAGTGATGGACTCCTAAGGAGGCAGGATGCAACCCGGAACCCACACTATAAATACCACCCAGTAGAATTGGAGGACTGTGATAGAGCAAAAAAAAAAAAAGAAAAAAATAAAATAAAAATAATAATATAACAATATAATAATAATAATAAAACGGAAGTTGTACATTGATTAGCACTACACCATACGACGAGGAAATGAAATGAGACAGATTGTACTTCATTTTCCGAATAATAATAATAATAATAATAATAATAACAATAATAATAATAATAATAATAATAATAATAGTCTAGAAACGATTATGTACTCAAATAATGCTACCAAGTTTTTTCTTCTTTTGTCTGCTAATGCAACGCTCATCTATAAATAACACATTTTCATCGTCTTCGATATACTCTTAGCAATCGATTTCTTATTTTCAAATCTACAGAAAATTCTTAATTTTTTCTCCCAGGCCACTAAATCAGTCGAAAGGTTCCTTCAGTCATTTTCCCCTCTTCCTTAACATTTTATTGTGGCCCAATATCGTTTGGAGTGCTTCCTGCATTTCCCATTTACCCAAATAATCATAATATCTTCTTCCCATTCCACTGTCATCATTCTATGTCTCCTAAGATTTCACTTTTTTTAGCTCTTTTTATAACAATATTTTCCTCTTAAAAATTATTTTCCTCTTAACATTATTTTCCTCTTAGTCTATCCATTTTTATTTCTGTTTCACCTTATTTCCATCAACAATTTCTCATCCTAGACTTTTATACAAGTAATTTTTCATTTTCATTAGATTTCTCCCCAACTCCTCCTAATTCAGATTACTTCATTCTTCCTTAATTTCTTCATTAATTCGTATTCGTATGAGACATATATCCTCTATTTACAAATTTATATGGTAGGATGTAATGAAGCTAAGCATTCCCATATTTCAAACTTTATACTTAAAAACAGTAGAAGAATGAAATACTGATAATTGTTCCACATACTTTAATTAAAAGGTTTTGATTACTGATCACCGATGATGGCTTTCTAGTATTGCCGTGTGTTAGGAAAAATTCAGGAAAATCAGAAGTTACGATCGAGCGATTTTTTTAAATAAAACTGGGAACGCAAAAAAGAAAGAAAAAAAAAGCGGTAACTGGAAATGTCGATGGATGCCGATTACTTCTATGGAGAGCAAATTTACGTCCAACTGCCGACTGACAATGGAACACTCGGTCATGGGCTCCAATTCAAAAGCTTAGCTAAAATGCAACTGTTAACGAGGACGAATTAAAAATATTTAGTGTTCTTGAAACTAGAGGGTTAACACAACAAAATCTTGAGCAACGCCAGGATATCACTCCAGCATTCAAATTACCCTCTCTCTCTTTCTCCGTGTAAATACGTGGCTACAAGGAAGAGGATGCATGGGGAATTTCATGGGCAGAATGTGTTAAATAACATCTGCATATTATCATGTGCATCACAGGATTCGAAGTCATTATTCTAACATTGTTGCATTCTCTATCAACTTGTAGCTTGTCTATATTATTTTCACTTTCGAATGTTAAATTGTCATTAGTTCATACAAAATTCATCAGTCGTCTACCACAGTCAAGTTGATTGTTTTATCCAGGGTGTATTGATGAGGATACATGGAGTTAGCAACTTGACATATACATAACCATATATATATCATTATATTATATATATATATATATATATATATATATATATATATATATATATATATATATATAAAGTATGTGTATACCATTATCCATTTGTTATTTGAGTCAATAATAAAAGTAAATGAAAGAAATTACGAAATAAAATAGACGTCATATTTGGAGAAACATGTAGAAACAACAAAAGCAGAGAAAGCAAACGACGACATGCAGTAACACCAAGCAGAGTAACAGGAATTGCCATTGCTGCTTCTGGAGCAAGCATAAATGCAAATACCTCGGCATGAGTTTTCATAAATTCAAGACACGTAGTACAGCCAAATGCGATGTGAAATAAGACAGCAAGAGGCAAGGACCTGACTATGAATTACAAGAGTCCTTAAAACATACACCCAAATAAATAAATGGCCCTTTGGTGGAATCGACGAAGGACCATCTCCTGGATTATGGCACACTTTTTAAGTCAGTGATATTTATCTCGTTACCACATCATATTTCCAGACATTAATTCAGTATACGCGCATCGGAGTTCAGTTGCTTTGAAAAAAAAATTAAGTTTCTGTATCATACCCATATCAATACCATAGCCATAACTATACCCAATCTCTGTACTATTACCATACCCAGGGTCACTTTCATGACCTTGCAGCTGATGCCATGTACCTATTTATAGAAGGGTTGACTGGCTGAAGGGTAAGATTTTTGTGATTGATCAATGGACCTTTGAATAACCAATTCACTTCTGTAGCGCTGAGGACGCTGCTTTAACCCATAACTCATATCAACCCATACAATATCCATACCATACCCATATCTGTATCACCCCTACCTATAACCATATTCATACCCATATCTGTGCCATTAAACTAAATAATTTTCCTCTTCTCTTCTTCTCTCTCTCTCTTCTCTCTCCTCTTCTCTCTCTGTCTCCTCTCTGATTCCAGAGAGCGAATTAAAATCATTTACCGTTACAAAGGTGATAACGGACAATGCATATCCTCACTTCTGGTTTCCAGTTTGGATAATTTTTATCTAAACTGATTAGCTATTGGCTTCCTTGGTCGGGGTTAGAATCCTCACGGAATATGGGAACCGGCCCAAAACTACGACTATAAATATTCTCAGGGTTTAGGCGTCACAGTCAAGATTATCGGAACTTAGAATGAATCTTTTACAACAGCATTTATAGAAACGTTCGTATGGACTATGGTAAGCTAATTGCTAACGTGTCTGTATTTTGGGTAAAATGGCGTAAAAATGAAATAACCACTTATAAAGCCAAATACCCACTGGGGGACTATCAAGTATTTTATTCCAAATTGCTGTATCTTAGAAATAATAGGTACTTGTTTAATCAGGCAAATAAGACGGTATGCTTGGGTGGAACAAACCCAATCCAACGCTAGGTGGTCCCATTTGAAAATTTCAAAGGAAGGAACCAGTTCGCGACGGAAGGAATTCTGGGGTCACCATTAATAAAAAAATATTCCACGTAAAATATTTTGCTAAGGACTATCGGTAACTTGAGCAGTTGTAGTCCAGTAATAGCCCACATGGCGTAGTCCAGTAAAAATTCCAAATTAGTACACGAGTGCAGGAAGGATATTAAAAATATGAATAAAAAACAAACAAACCAAACTTAGATGTCTTTTCACCGGTTGTATAACATTTCGAATAAATTAAACCTCGGGTACCTTACCATTTGGTTTGATTTGTTTTTCCCGAACGGAGTTATTTGACACAGCTTAGTTTTGTTAATGGTGGACCAGTCATTTCCACTTCTCGGTGCTTTACGATTTCAAGTTTTCACTTTATTACTGTCTCGTTTAGAGTACTATGCCTCCATTACTGGTCCTAATATATAACGTTGCACAAATGCAATATAAGGACCTCTCAAATTAATACAATCGCGATACCGCAACACTGGATAGATAAAACTAGGTCAACAATGTTGTGTTGACTTTGCGTTGCGCCTCAGCGAATTTGGGTGGGTAATACCGGACAGTTACCATGAATTCAAGAAGAAAACATTTAAAGAAAAACGCTGTTATGGAGCCTTTTAAGGAAAAACATTAGATTTTTGACTAATGGCTTTGGACCGTTGGGTGACATTTTAAAATCGTTATGGTGAAGTATTTCGTTCTCTTTCTTATGGGTAAATCAATTAGGTGATTTAAAAACGAAAACTAGTGAAACATATTTATTATACTGAACTTATAGTTTTGGTTAGGTTAGTTCAAACTTTCTGCTTTCGTTATTAATCGTTGATAAAAATTTAGTTTTTATTTTTACTTCAATCCTAACCTCTTCTTTGGCTGGATTATTTCTAGCGTGTTATATTTATGAATTTTTGTTTCAATACTCGGACTTAAACCGCACCATAATACTTGCCTTCTGCAACTGGGGTTTCGTTTTGCAGCAGGATGTTTACTGTGGTTGGTACATTTCATGTGCAATAACATTGCTCAGAAAGTTTGGCTCACTTATGAAATGTTAAAATATCTTTAATTTTAGTCATCATCCCTTGGTGAACCATTTGAAGTGTTTATGTTCTTTCTTAGGGCGGGAAAATTTGGTGGAGGAGCGTTATATCATTTAATGTTTATTGAATTTCCACACTTATAATTGTTGAAATTCTCATTTTCGGTTTTAGAGCTTCCGTTATATTGTTTGGCAGTCAGGTGAATAACTTCAACTCTCAACGACCATATGCTTCGAACTCTCAAAAGAGCATTAAAAAAAGCATGATGCTTCATAATTCATAGGTCATTGTTTTGAGAGTTGCCATTGCCTATAAAAAGACCATTGCCTTTTAGGCCCATTTTTAAAATTAAAATGGAAATTAATGATAAAGGTAAAGTAACCAGAAAACTAAGATTTAGATTCAAATGGTTATCTTGTATTTGGCCCACTATTTCCACAACAATAAACGGCCAATGTTACTGAACGGTGTGTTCAACTGGCAGTTCGAGTAGGAAAATACCCTTGGGTATGCTGTTCGACTTCTTTATCTTCAGACCTTTGGGGCGTATACGGACCTGCCCAAAAAATAAAGAGAACAAATAGTAAACTAGCAAGAAGTAAGAGCCACCATAAATGAAGAATTCTGTACTTCCAATGACCAAAGCCTACAGCAATGAAACTGAAAACGTCGCAAAAATTAAAATTCATTTTTTCTAGAATCAGGTGAGATCACACCAAATCCATTCTACTTGTAAATCTTGCGAAAAATAAACACGTTTACAGCCATTCTCAACATTTAGAAGTCCACCATGCCCCGCAATACAGTATGATAAACAATTAATGGGGTGCTTCTCGAGCAATGAGCTGGTGCCTGGCATTCAAAGTCCATTAATTAAGCAAAAGATAACAACAAGAATATTGGAAATTTAAGGCAAAAGTCGGCTACTCGCTTACTTTGCAGGTTTATGTCCTTGTTCTTCAGATGTATGAAAAAATCTCTCTTTCAAAATAGGCATCTTTATCCGTTCTCTGCACTTGGTTATGAGAACAAAACAATTCTTTATTTTGGATATTATCCGGCGAATGTCCATCCTCAAGTCCTTTGTCAATAAAGTAACTGGTGCATGTTTACTAAATCTACATGCAAATACCAAAAAGTTGCTTTATTTCAATCCTGCATCCCAAGAATGCATTGGCACAAAAACATGAAAAAACAAATATTGCCCTTAAGTTTTGCATTGTACTGTAGGGCAACTCGGTGAATCAACCACGTGGCTCTTACCTGCCACGATTGATGTGTAAAGCAGATGCCATCCTCAAACTTCCGGCAGACGGAGCCGTTTTTCGAGCATGATAGAGGCATCCTTCACGCATTGCCGCCAAGCCGATAGAGAGAAGTTCCTGAAACCACCAGGGATCCCGCGAATAGGCGACGAGAGGCCCAGTTGCCACGGTGTAATAAAGCTCGCGATGACTACATCGCCCTTCCAGCCAGAGGCGGGCAAAAGCCAAGAGTTTCGCTCCTTGGACCTAGGGTGAATCGGAGGAGGTAACCCACCATCATCAGATTCGCCCCGCCAGACTGGTGGCCGTGATGTTTGTGTCAAAGCCTCACCCATGCCCATGAGAAGAAGTTTTAGTTCATTGGTTGAGGAGGTATGTACAGCGAAACAGAGCAGCCAGGGGACCCTCGCAGGCCAGCATCCCACAGCACGTCACCAACCGACCAGTCATCTAAACAGCAAAGGAAAAAGACAAGGAAAAAGCGATGGTGAGGGACGAACCACCAGCCGCCCCATCTATAAACATTTGTTTCAAGACAATGGATAAAACATGGGGGAAAGCACAAATCTAACTAGAGGAGACGAGAGCCCCAGAAGGAGTATCGCGTTTCGGGGCAAACGGCAAGGAAGTGGAAGGAAGAAGGAAGGGACTGCAAACTTTGTTCAAATTTCACCCGCATTACCCATCCAAATAATAATGTCACCCAGGGGCCAGAACCAAGGTAGCCTCAACGAGAGAAATCGCGCCCTGCCACACACTGCCCTGCCACATTCATGTCTGTCTTTAATTGAAGTATGAACCAAAGTATGCAAGAAAGGAACAAAGAGACATTGGCTTCTTCAAAAGAGATGAAACGGCTCGGACATGGGAATTTTTTGGGGTGGATACCGAAGCCTGCATGTACCTTCAATCCCAGCCAGGCCGGGAGGGCGGATAAACCTCGCCCCTCCACCCAACCAACTTACAGGTCTCAACTGTCAGTGGAGTGCCACAAACCTTGTACGGTTAAGGTGGGAGATGAAGGTCAAGTACAATGGACAAGACTACAACTGGTCTTCATAACGGCAGACGTGACAATGGCATTGTTTAGTAAAAAAATCAGATTCCTCTAACTGAACCACGAAGGAGCAAGAGCCCGGCCTGCTGCACAAGGCTGGCCTTAATCTTAAACAAAGCAACAAACCAGTAAACATCCGCTATAAAACTGACCATGCAACTTTCGGGTTGTACCCTCGACTCAACAGTATAATAATAATTACAATATTAAATGTCGAGTTGTATTTTGATGTTTCCACGCTCTATAATCAACAGACATTTCCCAAGATAGGTGAAAATTCGGGCAACATGCATGAAAGCCTCAGATGTCAATTTTTTATTTTTTTTATTTTCAGCGGCAATCGCCCATGAAATAAATCTTGAATCAATTCCAATAATAGGAAAAGAAAAAGATAGGAGAGCTAAACTCTGCGAATACTCGGGACTGGTAGAAAACCACACTTTCCAATTTACCACGGGGAGAAAGCCTTAATTTAATTCTGTAATTACTAAATAATACAAACCACTTTTCCAGAACTGACAGCATTTGTATCTAGGATATGGAATGAATTAGCTTCGCATGTTGGTGGACTAGGATGCGAAGTGGAATAAAAGGTAGCAAAGAGAGCACCGTTACGTTTTGTTTCTGTACAAGAAATTAAAGGATACTAACCCAAAACCAACTTGGGCCTTGGACAAAACATAAGGAAATATAAAACATAGTAGTATCTAGGGCAGTCAGGTATGAAATGATAATATGTAAGACAAATGCATGGAATGTATGCGTGATATAAAGCTGCATGAAATAATAATAAATGGCCTCAGGTCAATAGGGCAGAGTCAAAGTAAATAGGTAGGTCTGCATAAACTTGGCAGTGGGGGCGGAGCTAAATACTGTGACGTCAGGAAGAGTAACACTGCCCGCGCCCTCCTCCATTAGAATGACTAAAGAAGCAGTTTAGTTTTTTCATAAATTTAATCCATTACCGTCTGTGGATTTTTTTAATTTTTTTAAATGTCTTGATTAAAAAACTGTATTAGAGGTTCACATGCTTGATGTTTTTTTAATAACCATTCAAAGTATATTAGGGTCTGCTTAACTCGGCAGTGGGGCGGAGTATATACTGTGACGTCCAACAAGAGTAACACGCCATTGTTTCTACCACTGGAATTACTTAAAGAACCCTTAGTTTTTTTAGTACAAATTTTAAAATCCATATCGCATGCATGGTTTTGTTTTTACATAAAAATCTTCAAGATAAAAATCAATTTTAGAGGTCAACCATGTTTGATTTTTTTAATTACCCATTCTTATCATTTTAGTCCGCCAAACTTTGTTTGTTTATTATTGCACAAAAAGTATACCCCCAGTTTCTTGAACACAAACATAGCTACTCCAGCTTCTTCATCATGTTTGTCTTTACCTTTACTTTATTTATTTACCCTTTACCTAATCTAAACTAGGTTGTCAGCTGTATTCTACATTGTTCAAGTCCATTTCTTTTAAACATGGACAAAACTCTCCTCTCTGCATCTCTCACATGTCTCTCTCTACTCTGCATGATTCTCTCTAAGTCTCAGAGCTCTCTATCATTTCGCACTTCACGGGTAAGAGCATAAGTATGTATCAATTACTTTTTTAAATAAAATTTCTTGTAAGAAATGGTATTTAGTTCTGTCCAACTAGGTTTATCATACATCACTTTGAAAAAAGGACAAGTTTCTTTATGCAGATAAACAGGATTCCCTAGAAACTGATCACTAGATTAATTGTTACTTTTCCAAAATATTATTGGGGTGAATACTTAATTGGTTAATGTAATAAATACCAAACGAAAAAGTGGGGCGATACAGGCCACAGGTTGTCAAAAATGGCAAGTTGCATTTGCACGAGACTGGGCCACAAAAAGAAAGAAAAACGATATCAAAAGTATAACAATTGCAATCAATATACGCTATGAAACTAACGTATCAAAGGTATAAATGATGAAGGAAAATAGTACAGGGAAGAACAACAGTTTCCAGGCAAATTTCTCATTCTAGCAAACGTTATCACATAAAAAATATACTCCGAAAACACATAATTTTAAATATAACACAAACTGTATAACATAAAGGAGTATTAATTATGGCATGCCTCAAAACGATTTAAATAATTTATTTTCGAAAAAGAGTACAAAAAGTTATTTTCGTCAGTCTGACTGGATGTAATTCTGATGACGTTTCACAAGGGGGCCGGGCGGGGCTAGATTCAGATCTCTCACGAACACTAATTTTTTAATAATTTTTGCGTGCGTAAGAATAAAATTTTATTTAGTGCGCGATTATGGGGGTTGAAAATAATTGTAATTGTAATGGCGTACATATACCATATTGAAAGGGCATTAACTTATTTGTATACTTTATTACATGGTACGATGGCAAAAAAATTCGAAATGGCAAAAAACGTGATAAAGATGAAAAAATCATTATATGTAAGAAAAAATGTGGCTGTAAATTTATTCTAACTAAAATCTAAAAATTTGGTTAGTTCCGCCTTTGTTGACCTTATAGAAATTCTCAGAAAACATTCTTTGGATGAAAGAACACCTATCCGAATTTATTTATGCATTATATAGTAACTTTTATGTCACAGCTTTCTAATACAATTTTATTCAGTTCTTTATTCATCATCCCTGAGTTAGATAACAGATACACGAAACGTGAATGTGGATGGATAGGTCTGACGGATGAATAAAAGTCAATTCTTACACAATTTTTTTGGTTTTGTGCAATAGATAATTTTTCTGTAGCGCGCTTGTGGGTTTGGAAAGTAAATCGTAATTGTAATGTGCTATATATCATTTGAAAGGAGCATTCATTTGTACTTTTAACGTAGGTATACGGCAACATGCAATAAAAGGAAAAATTTATATAAAAAAAAAACCCCGCCAATTCGTAAAAATATAGCTATATTGAAAACTGTTATTCAGTAAATCTAGTTTCATAAAATATATGGTCCTTTTGTAACCTGCTGGACGGTTTCACAAAGGGGGCGGGATTAGGTTTTAGTACCGCCTCGTGAGCAGACCCTGTAATTATTTGGGACCCCTGGGGTCAACATCAATGCTATGTTCAATTCTTGCAAGACTTATTAGCAAAATTAAAAGCGTTGTTCTGACCTGAAGAAATGTCTTTTGCGTGTGCTCAGACGCTAAAGACACTCCTCGATTTTCTGGCATGGGAAAATCCTAATCAGAATTGAGAATAAATTACTCAAGACGAGGACGAGAGAGAGAAGAGAGGAGATTTTTCTCAATTCCTTATTAACGACTGTCCTACCCGAATCTTTACACAACTAATGTTACTAATCACTGTTTACACGGGTGAGAATAATCGCAGGAAAGTGGGGCTCAAAACCGGTTAACGAAGAGAGAGGAGAAGGAGAGAGAGAGACGATGAGAGAGAGAAAGATAATAATGACAAATAGTTCATTAATAATAATCTTGATTAGTTTGGGAAGGCAAATGGAACGAAAAGGAAAAAAAGAAAACGAATATGCATGTAAACTAAGTAAAGTAATTTATCTTCGTTTTTTACCCAGACCACTGAGCTGAGTAACAGCTCTCCGTTAAGGGCTGGCCGGAAGGATAAGAATTATTTTTCTTTATCGTGGCTCATGGAACCAAATTGGTGTACCTTGCCAAACGGTACCTTACAGCTTAGTTGAGGGATCCGAAACAACATTATATCGAAAAATTTAATCCCTAATCAACAGAAAATAAACATTCCATATGATTTACACGTTGGCAGCGCAGGGGAATCCCCCCCCCCCTCGAACTTGTGGGACTAACCCAAACCGGTACGCAACGCCACACGTAAAGCACCCTCCCAAACGAAGGAAGAACCTGGTAAGGACTCATGTTCTTAAAGTGTTGTGCCCTTTTTTAAAAGTAGAGTGTTCGGAGTGTAATGTTCACCTTCAACCAGCTTCTTTCTTCTTGATTGATTAGTTCTGCAAGTCTGGTTCTATGTTTAACTTTATGGCTTTCTTCTTAATGTTAGTTTAGGATTAGTAACTTTCTAAGTTAGACTTAGTCTCTCAGAAGAAATTTGAATGAGACGGAAAGGCAAGAGTTTCTTTCTTTACTGGTTGCAAAGAAATACAAGGTTAAAACACTACAAAGTTTTATAAAGAGTTCAGACCTCAGGGTTTGGTTTGGAACCTCAACCACAGCCATAGTGCTTACGCTTCACATTATACTGTTATAGACGGCTGACCACGGATCTCTCTTCGTTCTTGGCGTTAGGGCAAGGAAATTGTTCAGAAATTCCAGCAACCCTGGCGCGTTCCGAATTACAGCCAACACTTCTGGAGGGCGGTTGGTAGGTTCTAGTTCTGCCGCCCAACTGGATTCTTGTGATTTACGTGGAGCGGATTATTTCCATTTATCTTTCCCCAACCATCCCTTTTAGGTGGGGTTAAAACATAGTTAATTATCCTCCCTCCTTCCAAGGGGGAGTCAATAATTCATGATAATACCATCCTCCTGGAGGTGGAGCTGCATTCCTCGCTATAGGCTGAGTAAATCTGGAGCGAAGTCACCAGGTCAAAGATTTTATTGGACGGTCTTAATACTTTTAATTTGCGATTGGTTGTTTTACGGTCCAAAACCTCCTGTGACTAAGTTTTAATAACGTCTAGACTTGTTGATCAAATTCTGGACAACACACCCAAAGCCTCAATTCTCTCTCTCTCTCTTTCTCTTTCTCGTTTTTTGTTTCACTTTTACCATACTTCTGATTATTGCTCTCTCCTTTCTCTTTCTCTTTCTCGTTATTTCCACTGTACTTTGATTATTCTCTCTCATCTGGTTTTTACGCCACCCTAATTCTACTATAGTATTCTTATAGGCTATCATTATACTAGTTTCCTTCGACAGAACCTTTCCACTCTCCCTTTCTAGGCGTTAACAAAAGTGAATGCATCAGCCATTTTTAAGGCCTCTTAAATTTCATGGGAGACACAAATGAACATGGGAATATTAAAAAATTGTTTCAAGAAACAGCATGAATAAAAAAAAGCTAGTTTTTCTTGGCAACATACAAATATTTCCTTTCTTTAACCATTCTAGCCGGTCACCCGTAATGACATTATGGTGGTGTAAAGAATCAAAAAAAACAAAAACAATCTAAACTGCTACTTCCCAATCATTGAACCCCGCTGGAATCAAGGGATGGACTGAGTTTTTGCCTTAAAAACGTGCAATATTAAGAAGTTTTTGTGAGTTTATTCCATTTGTTTAACTCCGCAGGGGCCTGTCTGCAGTGCAGTGCCGACGTAGTCACAAATTATGCGCTAACTTGTGTCTATCTATTTTACCATCTTATTTAATAGGACCTCATCTAACTTTTGCTTCTGTTCTGACATCCTACCACTGTCCATAAACAGTTCAGTCCCAAATACCATACCCTAGAAACACTTATTTCCTCTGTACCAAATTTACAACATATTTCGAAAACCCAAGATTTATGGTTTCGCTACAGTGTGTATGTGCATGAGGTACGTGCCCCCATGAGGGGGGGGAATGGGGGGGTTTTAATTGTTTTTAATTTTTTTTTTTGTTTTTCGTGTATGGTGTGCAGCCGTAAGCATGATTTGATAACGTACAGTTGCCTCAAAAGTTTATTCCTTTAAACCCCGCCCTTTGCGTTTCATGAAAATGGTATGGTAACACCGAAAGTTCTAGTGAATGAAAGCCTATTTGTTGTCTTGTAACAACGGGCTTGACTTGCGTGAAATGGTGAGTTATTGGTATGCAAATGCTCATATTTTTGTTAAAACACTTCTGTAGGCAATATGTTAATGGTATACCGAAATAATAGTTCAACATTTACAAATGAAATGAGTTATCGTTAAATAGAAAAAACAGTATAGAGTAAAGAGTAATAAAAATAGCAATTGGTGAAAAATCACATTTAGTCTGATTAATCATACATCGTCAACCATCCAGTTACACAAAAGGTGTGGCTGGTGGCGTTTGCTGGAAATCCAAACTTAGTTCAAAGGTAGATTATTTGGTGATCAATATCAAGTAACAATAAATTATTTAAATGGAAAATACCCACTTTCGATTTAACATACCCATCCAATTTCAATTTTAAAGTGAATGAGGTTATAAACCACCAAAATATTTTCCAACAGAAAACTATAAATATAATTTCATAAAAGGCAAGTATAATAAACCGTTGGACAGGTTATGAGACGGAAGGCTTAAGGGGAAATTTCATGAGTAGACAACCAGATGTATTAAAGGAAACAAAACATGTCAAGGTGTATCACTCATATTTTTTTATTCGATTCCATGTCTCCCACCGGAGTAGCCTAGATTGTCAATTTCTCAAAGTCCATCCGAGTAACAACACATCAAAACCATTGATTGTCTTACATATCAGTGGTAAGATTATGGTTTCAATGACTGAAAATTCAGGAACTTAGATATGATGATGAGAGAGACGTGAACTATGGTTAGGGTTTATTTTCGGAAAACAAAATTTTCGTGGTAGTTATTGAATTAATTAGAGGAAGCTGATCTTTTATAATTACCTTGATAATGAAAACAGAGAGAGAGAGAGAGAGCGAGCGAGAGAGATGAGTGAGGAGAATGAGAGCTGGCGAGAGAGAGAAGAGAGGAAGAAGATAAGTACAGTTGGGTTTATTTTTTTTTGTCAATTTCGGTTGGCATTATTGTAGACAATACTATATAGACCTTTATAATAGCCTTGGGAATGACAAAAAAGAACTTCTACAAAACCGTGTTTAAGAGAGAAAGAGAGGACTGAACTAAGGTTGGTTTTATTGCCAACTTCAATTTCGTTGGTAATTTTTATTAAACAATACTGGATTGACCGTTTTATAATCCCTTGCGAATGGACAACCAGGAACTCTATTTAAAATTTCATAACCTGATGAGGGAGAGAGAGAGAATGGGGGGGGAAACGAGAGAGAGAAAAGCGTGGGAGACGAGAGAGGAGAGAGCAACGAGAGAACGGAGAGAGAAGAGAGAGCCATAATGTTTTATTTCTGTCAATTTCGTTAGGATATAATTGAACAACACACTTTTTGAAATTGACCTTTGATAATACCTTGAGAATGATGACAGGGACCTAGATGTAAAAATTATATAACCTTATGAGAGAGAGAAGAGAACTGAGATGGGGAGAGAGAGACGGAGAGATGAGAAGAGGGAAGAGGCGAGAGAGAGAGAACTATCAGTTTGGGTTTAGTTTCTGTTAGGATTTTTTTATTTTATTTGGTATTATTAAAACAATACTGATATAAGACATTTTAATAATATCTTGAGAATGGACAACCCAGTGACTCGATTAGATTTATCTGTGTACGTAAAACCATGTGGATTGATACAATAAGGTTAAGTTCGATATAACGCCTGGTGTTCTTCCGGCCATAATTTGGTTACAATTTACGGCGACGGGCGGGGTCAAAAACAAAGTGCGTTGAAGTCAAAACAACCTTTTTTTTGTTTCAAAGATCTCGTTCAATAACTTTAAAATTCCTTCCACAGGTGACCTAAAACAAAGCATCAAGAAAAAAAATCATTCAATCGGTTATTTTGCGACTTTCGTGAATTGAATTTTCATGATGATCATTTGCAGAACTAGTAAGGTAAGAGTTCATCGACGACAGGGGGTAGTTCGAGAATTCATCGGTTGTTAAAAGTCCCACTTGACAAATGGAATTACCCTAGGGAATGTAAATTAGGTGCTTCGCAAGAATATTTCAAACATTTTAAACTGAATGTTTTGTATAAATAAAATAATTAGCAATTTGGGAACCTTAACTACACGCGCCATATATCGGTAGATACATAGCGATAAAGAGATGGTATTGAACGCTCGTATTTCAGTAGTGTCGACCAGTTTCAGATTGATCCTCCCCGACCTGTTTATCTTAAATTGCTAAAAGTTTCCTCCTTGGTCCAAATAATAGGGGTGTCTAAACAGTAAAATACCCAAAGACTTCAAGGATTTTTATGCTTTTTTGGAATTACATGATTATGAGATTTTGATTAAAATCAAGCTGGATTCATCGATGAAGTTATAGAAAACTATCCGAAAAACTACGTATTACGAACTTTGCCACATTTCAGTGTTTGAATCACAAGTCATAACTTCGTAATAACCTTTGTTTTGTAGGAACTCAAGCGATACAGACTTGGAAAAAAATGTCTTTGTTTGAAGCTATTAATATTATATATATATACTATATATCGTATAATATAATATATATATTATAATATAATAATCTATATATATATAATATATTATATATATATAATAATATCTATAATATATTATTATAATTATTATATATAAAGACATCGAGCCTACAATGGTCTTCAATATCTAATTCGGCTCTACTTCGGAATTAATAAATATTTTCATTATATGCTTGCTTAAACCGAAGGGAAATTTTTTCTTTTTTCTAGACAATAGATTTGCCTGGTCCTGGGCGGTGAACCCAAGAAGAACATTCCAAACCCTCAGGAACGTCAGTGAAGCTTTGTAAACCTAGGGTAGGTAAAAGCTCCAACTGACGTTCCTGGATTTGAATGGTCTTCTTGGGATTCGCGCCCTCTGGACCCAGAAAAAATCTATTATCGAGAAAAAATTCCCCTTCGGTTAACGCATATATGGAAAAATATATTAATTCCGAGCTAGAGCTAATTAGATATTAAAGGGACAAATTGTAGCTCGATGTATGTAATTGAATCCACGGTAATGTGATATGGGACTTGTGTGTATAAATATTATATATTATATATATTATATATATATATATATATAATTAATATATATATATTATTATATATATTCTAATATATTATATATAGTATATATATATATATCTAATATTATATTAAATTATATATATAATAATATAATATATACACCAACAAGGTCATATACCATTGACCGTGATTTCATTTACTAAATACATCGAGCTACAATGTCCTTTAATATCTAATTAGCTCCCTATCTCGGAATTAATATAAGTCATTCTATTAGTAGCGGTTTTTTAGCGACTGGAGTTGACAGTGGAATCAGCAGTCAGAAGAGAATAACGGCAATAGGATCAGAACTTTTGGGGCTATAGAGAGAGAATGGCATGTCTTTCAAAACTTATTGCAATAGAAATTGGGAATTTCAAGTGCAACAGTTTGACTTAGGAGGAGTTGGAAAAACCAACCTCAACAGGCCAAGAGAAACGACCCCCGAAGGAAGATAGGGCGGAATTGCTGAAGTAGTCCACGCAAAGGCCGTTTCTAAATGCTGCAGTTGCCACAAGGGACCACAATGAATCCTTGTGTCTTTCGGCTGGAAACTATACTTATATATATATATAATTATAGTATATCTATATATATATATATATATATAATATATTTAATATAATTTACTATATATTATATAATAATATATATATTAATATATATCAAATATATATTTTATATATTAATATCTATATATATTCCATATATATATATATATATATATATAGGTATTATATATATATAATGGTGTGTGGGTGTGTGTGTATGTATCAAAGGCGTCTACGCAGGCAGCAGCAGCAGCAGCTGGGAGCTGTAGGTGTCAGGAGCGTAAACCATGCGCGTCTTGTCTTTTCCAGCAGGTTCCTCCAACCCACAAGAGTTGTGTATAACCGACGTACTCGTCTAATGCAAAACAGATTGCAAAGATGTTATTGCATATAATGGTAGATGGACAAAATAATGTGTTCCGAATGCTATCTTGTTTGCTGTTTTCATTTTCTACATGGTCTTAAATAGAAATAAAAAATATTTTATTTCCCAATAGGTGATTTAATGAAATCTTGGCACTTGCAATTGTAAAGGAATGGTTAGTGGAGAATGGAAATTGGAAAACTATATATATATATCTATATAATATATATATATTTCGATATTATATATAATAATATAAATAAAAACATAATATATATAGTATAATATAATATATATATAATATATAATATATATATATATATAAATATAGATATATATAATATATTATATATAATATTATTAATAATAAAGTAGCAAAGGCCGTTTCTAAAATGCTGGTGAGTTTGTCCATCAAGGGGACCACAATGGAACTTTGTGTCTTTCGGCTGGAAAAACATTATAATATATAATTAATATATAATTATTATAATAATATATTATATATATATATTACTATAGAATATAATATATATTATAATAATGTGGGTGTGTGTGTAGTATGTATAAGGCTCTACGCAGCAGCAAGCAGCAGCCAGCTGGGGAGCTGTAAGGTGTCAGGAGCGGTAAACCATGAGGGCGTCTTCTGTCTTTTCCAGCAGGTTCTCAACCCAACAAGAGTTGGTGTATAACCACGTCTCGTCAATGCAAAACAACAGATTGCAAGATGTTATTGACATATAATGGTAGATGGAACAAAAAAATAATGGTGTCGAATGCTATGCTGTTTTGCCTTGTTTTTCATTTTCTAACATTGTATAAATCGAAATAAAAATATTTATTTTCCATAGGATTTGATTTAACTAAATCTTGACTTCAAGTATAAGGAATGTTGTGAGAATGGAAATTGGAAAAAACCTATATATTATTAATAATATATGTATATATATACTATTATATATATATATATAATATCTCTAATAATACATATAATACTATATATATACTATAATATAATATAATAATATAATATAATGATATCATATAATAATATTATTTAATTAAATAATATAATATATATATATTATATAATAAAATTTAAAATATCATATTATATATAGATATTATAATATAGTTCCAATTTTCCATTCTCACAAAAACATTCCTTACAATTGAAGTCAAGATTTAGGTAAATCAAACTGAAAAAATGGAAAATTTTTAAATTTCTTTTGAATTTCTATTTTATACAATGTAGGAAATGAAAAACAAGCAAAAACAAGATAGCCATTCGACACATTAATTTTGTTTCCATTCTACAACATTATATGCAATAACATCTTGCCAATTCTGTTTTTGCATTGACCGAGACGTGGTTATACACAAATTCTTGTTGTGGTTGAGCAACCTTGCTGGAAAAAGACAACAAGACGCTCATCGGTTTACGCTCCTGACACCTACAAGCCTCCCAGCTGCTGCTGCTGCTGCCTGGGCGTAGAGCCTTAATACATACACAACACACACACCTTACTTATAATATATATATATCTAATATATATATATATATAATATCTATATTTATATATATATATCTATAATATATATTATATTATAGTTCCAGCCGAAAGAACACAAAGTTCATTGTGTAGTGTTCCCCTTGGGTGGTAAACTGCAGGCATTTAGAAACGCCTTTGCGTGGCTACTTCCGCAGTCGCCCATCTTCTTCGGGGGTCGTTTCTCTTGGCTTGTTGAGGTTTCCAGACTCCTCCCTAAGTCAAACTGTTGGCACTGAAATTCCCAATTCTCTTGCAATTCTCTTTGACTGCGATCCACTGTCAACTCCAGTCGCTAAACCGCTACTAAATAGAATGACTTATTGGACTAACAGTGGTCACGACATCACTTACATCTCTCTTTTTTTTTTTTTTTTAAGTTATACAACTTTTATCGTGTCCTTGTTATCATTCCCAGGGTATTTTAAAAGGTTTATATATAGTATGATTTAATAATGCCAACAAAATTGAAAGAAAATAAAATTAACAATAGTCTCTCTCTCTCTCTCTCTCTCTCTCTCTCTCCTCTCTCTCTCTCTCTCTCTCTCTCTTTTTACAATATTGATAGAGTTCCTGTTGTCATTATCAAGGTGTTATGAAAGGTCAATTCTGAATTATTCAATAATACCAACGAAATTGATAGAACATAAACCCAACCATAGTTCAGTCTCTCTCTCATCATAGTTAAGTAGAGAATTCATCAGTGTGAAACCATATGAAGACCATCAGGGTGGTTGTGTTGCTACTCGGATGACTCGAGAAATTGACATCTAGGCTAATCGGGTGAGACGTGGCTTGAATAAAATTGGTTATGCTCTGTTATGTTTAACTGTGTATGTTAGCCCTGATGTTTTGTGCGTATTGCCTTGTTGAGGCTGTTTAAACACTTTCGTTGGGCATTAACGTATTTATTAGCGTAATTATTGTGACAAAGCTCTCACTTTAGTACGTGTAATTGTTAAACTATTCGGCAGGTTGGTTTTGCACTGTTGTTAGTAATTAAAGTTTTCTTTTTTATAAGGTCATTTTGGAATACTTTGTTATTTATCACTCCATTGATTTGTTTATTGTGCCTCAGATAGATGTGTTTTTCAAGTATTTAGGACAAGTTGTTTTTGCTTTTGATTTAACTAAATATTCACTATGTTGTAATTTATTTTGCTGCTCATGATATTTATGACTTGATTTAGTAGAGTTACGGACTCCTCAAATATTTGGATATTTGATATGACTCATTTTTGTTGTAAATTTAAATTTGCTCATTTCGTATATATGTAAACTAAGATTTGTGAATATTGAACATATTAAGGTCATGTTTGTATTGTTGCTCTTTCCTCCTTTGTCTGCTTTAATTACTGCCAGATTATCAGTCTCGATATTTTTTTTAGAACCTGTAGAACCCAAAAAGGGTCCATTAACACTTGTCATTAATTGATAAATTGATCGATTTTGTAAAGCTTATTTCCAATCAAATAATTATGTTCTGAAATTGACACAAAATATACATTGAACTAAGTTGGATTTCATCAAACACCACCAGCAGCCACACCTGAGTGTAACGAAGTTGACGATGTATGATTAATCAGGACAATGTGGTTTTTACCATTGCTGTCTTTATTACTCGTTACTATACTATTTTTCTATTTAGCGATAACTAATTTCATTTGTAATGTGAAGTATTATTCGTATACCATTAACATATTGCCTACAGCAGTGTTTAAAAAAATATGAGCATTGGCATACCAATAGCTCGACCATTCACGTCCATCGTTACAAGATAAATAGGCTTCACTGCGGTGTCATCATACCATTTTCATAAAACAGAAGGGTAGTGGGTAAAGGAATACTTTGAGGCAAGTGTACATGCCTGTCTGTCCCTGTGATCTAATGGGGGTATTTCGAATCTATTCGTCAGTGAACCCTGCATAAAATATCACTGAGCTCAATATTTGAACGACAGCCAATCTCTGAGCGAATTACCAGGGCATTTGCCTTCCATCATTGTACGTTTTGGACAGAATTGAAAAGTCGGAGAGAGATTTCTAGACAGACCAAGCAATGTCATTCACTGCCTTCACCTCGATGAAATGGTATCAAAAATGAAATCTTCACACCACCAACAACAAAACAACATTTTTCTCTTGGAACGGGAAAGACTTTAAGTCTCTCTCTCTCTCTCTCTCTCTCTTTGTGTGTGTGTGTGTGTGTGTAACTCCCCCTGAACGCAGAGTGAATGCCTGGGCCGGGTGTGATGACATCTGACACTCACTAGGCTGATGCGTGGCCACTGAGCGCGCTGACAGGTCCAGTCACACTTCCATCAAGGGAGACTTGCGCGCCCATGCAGGATCAGGGGAATAGACCTTCTTCAGGTGGTAGTCTCGACCTTTGACCAAGACACTTGGAATGTATGATATCAGTAATTTTCTATATTTGCAAAACAAGAGAGAAAATAAAACGGCAATCAAAGCATTATAAGGAATAAAAACATTTTTTAGGACAGACATGAATCCAGAAACCTTGCATATGCTCTTCAATCGTGAACTTTCAGTCAAGAATGGCGCTTGCATTTAAAAATGAGTTGTATATATACTGAGAACCAATAACATTCGAGTTTCCAAATTTGTGTTCAATCAACCTCATTGAGAGAGAGAGAGAGAGAGAGAGAGAGAGAGAGAGAGAGAGAGAGAGAGAGGTGAAATGTCTCCTTATTTAGTAATACAGGCTATAAGAGACAAGCAGGCTGAACTACATGTAGGAGCGACCATTAACTCCTGCCCCAGTATTCAGGGAAAAACGGCCGGCAATGGATCAAAAGAGCAATGGAATATGCAACTCATCTCTGAAGGACTTCTTCATCCCTTTCAATCAGAAACGTCATTGCGAAACAAAAATTCATGGAAGTGGCGAGATATTTGCTCGAGATATTCAGTTTCAATAACTGTCCCAATGGAATAAAAGGCAATGTTCCACCTTTCCACGTGTAGGGGGATTTTAATTTAAATAGTTGATTTAAATACTTTGATAACTATCAGGAACATGTCTCTCATTCTTATCTCACAGTCTGAAAGCTTCAAGACCGTTGCCACGAAAACAGAGGTAAAAATATCACAAATACCTTACTGATACTTTAGTGGCTTTTGAGCTCTAAAGTTCCTCGCTGGACGAGTGGTTTTCGCGCTCGGCTGCCAATCCGGTGGTCCGAAGTTCGAATCCCATCTCGGCCAACGCGGAATCAGAGGAATTAATTTCTGGCGATAGAAATTAATTTCTCGATATAGTGTGGTTCGGAACCCACAATAAGCTGTAGGTCACGTTGCTAGGTGACCAATTTGTTCCTAGCCTCGCCAAAATATCTAATCCTTCGGGCCAGCCCTAGGAAAGCTGTCAATCAACTCAGTGGTCTGGTGAAATTAAGATATACTTAACTTTTGAGCTATATTCTCCTCAACGGAAAAGTTAACGTATTGACGATAAGCCTTTTCGGGTCGAAGAATAAGGCGGGAGAAACGTTGGTCCGTTCAGGAGTTGACTGAAGGATATCGAATTTTTTAATAACAGACTTTCTGCCGGGCAGACAGACAGACAGACAATTTAAAGTGTTTGGTCAAAAACGTAGGCTGTGAAGACTTACATTTTCACAGAAAGACAATAATAAAAATTCTAACACAAACTAATGTATGCGTGTATGTAAGATTTTTGTAATTAAAATAATGGACTCTTGTATAACTTTATTTACATAATGTACTATATATTTTGTCAGTTAACTAACTAACTACATATGCCCTAGATAAAAATGAAACCCGTCACATCCATAAGCATATGATACCCTGTGGTGAGTCACATTTCCTAGAAAATCAAAAGGGTAGGCATAAGATCCTACCCTATAAGGCAAATGACCAAGAGATGGAAAAGATTCCCTGTTAGTTTTGTGTCTTCAAGACATTGCTTTGATGAATCTTATAAGTACACGTTTCTTTCCATTGTTTGTATTCAGATCAGCCATACCCCTACGTATTGTGCGGATAAACACTAGAAATTATTCACTTTATTTTCTAAAATAAAAGCGAAATTTTATCTGTGAAGCTTGACTCTTGTGTCCCCATACCTAAATGGCATTTTAACAAATGGCACCTGAACCATTTTCGCACAGGGGAAACGTTCTATAACTTCAGTAACTTAATTAAGGAAAATATGAAACAAATAACCATAAAAATACTTGTTCATTCTCTCACTCACCGAAGTCGAGCGCCATAATCTCTTTTTTTTCCCGAAACATCCATATCCTGGGTAACATGAAAAAAAGATTGGAAGCAAAGACCTCCTGATGGGAAGCAAAACTTGTTTTGAAATTGTAACGAAATGGGGAAAAAAATGTTTTTTCTTCAGTGAATCATATACACAATAGTGCATATCACTGCCAAACACAACACATATATATGCACATATGTGTCTGTGTGTGTGTTAACATTAAGTTTTACAGCATAATACGACTCCTAAATTGACTTGACGCAAAAAGTGAGACGAGTTCAAGAACCCATTTATGAAGTGAGAAAAAGCAAAACAAATACTGGAAACTATTTCCAGAAGAAACGTCTCGAGGGCGAGACTTTGCCAACAGAAGTCTTACCGAAAGAGAAAACACTTTTAAGATAAGCTGTTTGCTAATGGCAAAGTTTCTTCTCTGGAAAGAGGCTGAATTACTTTTCAGCCAAATACACAAATATCACGCAAAACTTAAAAGCGCCTCTGCAGGAAAAATTCATAATTCTTAGCATTTAATTTCAGAGCAAAATCACCAATTCAATCTTCAAGCCACGAGAGAGAGAGAGAGAGAGAGAGAGAGAGAGAGAGAGAGAGAGAGAGGTCTACAGTGACTTGAATTTAAAACTTAAATAAAAGTTGTAAATGGTAAAAAAATATGGAAATATGCGTAACAAAAATAGTATCCTCTAAGGACCGATAGAACAGCCAGCAAGTTGGCGATCAAGTCCTTGGGCTACACAAGTCAATTCTGGTCCCAAAAAGAACTTGCCTCCGAGGATAAAAGGAAAGTATATCTTAGTTTTACCAGACCCACTGAGCTGATTAACAGCTCTCCTAGGGCTGGCCCGAAGGATTAGTGATATTTTTACGTGACTAGGAATCAATTGATTACCTAGCAACGGGACCTACAGCTTATTGTGGGATCCGAACCACATTATATCGAGAAAGGTATTTCTATCACCAGAAATAAATTCCTCTGGTTCCGCGTTGGCCGGGCCGAGAATCGAACTCGGACCACCGAATTAGTAGCCGAGTGCGAAGTCCACTCGGCAAACATAGGACCTTTGCCTCCGAGGAGAAAATTATAAGGATTTGGCGTGAGCGTAAACAATAAAGCCTGTTACTTTGCTGTTTTTCAGAACCTGTAAATACCTGCAAGCCCCACCCACGATCACATAAACGTTCTCTTATCCTTGGGGTAAGGATGGACCAGGTCTCACTAAGACTTAGCGACGATGAATCGGATGTAAGGACGACCCACTTCCATAGTTATTGCAAGAAAAGCAAAGTCGATAATAACCGACCTTCATGACGAGAAAAAATAGACTCATTACCTCTTTCAGAATGTTATGAATACGAAAATATTCACTCTTGCTATTATTGTCTTAATAAGAAAAACCCTAATATTATATAATATATTATATAACACGTGTAATATTATATATTATTTTTATTTCCAAGTTTAGTAACTCCCGCTTAAAATAAATGAGAATGTTCGCAGGGTAATACCAGACCGTGACGTCACGGCACATCGCACACCACCCAATGATGTTACGCACCTCCTCTTATTTGCTAATGACCACCATGTTCTTTGGAAGTTTGAAATTAAAGTCAATGGCTCTGGGATTGTTATAATAATAATAATAATAATAATAATAATAATAATAATAATAATAATAATAAATAGCAAAACTCAGCAATGATGGAAAGAAATGACGTAAATGGAACCTCTGGCAACAGGGGAGCTTCGTCCGGCAACCAGGTATTCAACCCAATTGAAGGGGAAGACGGTCAGGTACTTGGAGGTCGTCATCCAGCAACTGATCACACAACGACAGTAATCAACAACCTGAGATTATTGGAGCTACAGAGGCAAAAAGGAAGAAATGGACAAGAGAAGAAAACAAAATAAGGAAATATGGAGATGCTACATCAGAAGCAACCCGAGAGGAGAGAGGATATAGAAGAAGATTGGTCAGCATCTGGAATGAGAGGAATAACACAAACAGAGCAGTAGGCTGGCAGACCAAGTAAGGAACATAAAGAAAAAGAAAGAAGCTGGCTCTCCCCAACAGAAAGAGAAGAACTGGAAAGGGAAATGTCACACGACAACGAATTACACGAAGACGAACTGAGAGACGATGCCACAGAAGACGACAGGGAGGATGAGGTATCGAACAACGACACACGAAGAAACACCGACGAGGTAACAGAGAGGACGGAATAATGGGTAAAAAAGATTAGACAATGGATGGAGCCAGATACAGAGAGAACAAAGATCCCCATCCATGAAAGCCTACAACAACCAAGAAATTAAGGGAGAAAACAAGTGAGGTCAATGAAATAATGGGCATAATACACACCACCAGTATCACAAAAACAAATAACTTGACATATGCAGGAGCAAGATTAGTAGCAGAACTGATTGGGGATTCGAACACCAACACCACCAGCACAACCAACCCAACAGAAACCAAAACAGCAACCTCCTTGGAAAGGCGCCTGGAAAAGCAAATCATGGTGATGAGATCTGACTTGAGTAAACTGAAAGAGATGGCAGAAGAAAGGCTAAGAAGCAAGAAAAACAAGGGAGGAAACTCAACGAGAAATACAAAGTTACAAGAGAGGGGACTAAACAACACAATAGAGGATGTTAAAACAGAGGCTTAAGGCCAAAGCACATAAGATCCAACGGTACATGAACAGGAATAAGGGATAACCAACAGAACAAACTATTCGGAACCAACCAGAAAAGACTATACAGCCAACTAAGAGGGGAGACAACCACCAGAAATTCCTGAAGCCGAACCAAGTAAGAGACTCTGGGAAAACATATGAGCAATCCGTATCACACAACAAAACATGCAACATGGCTCCAGGAAGTCAAGGGGAGGAAGAAACAGGGAGAATAAAACAAAGATTCACAGAGATCACGACAGACACAGTCAGACACCAACTAAAGAAAATGCCAAACTGGAAAGCCCAGGTCCCGATGAAGTCCATGGATACTGGCTCAAAAAACTTCAAGGCCCTACACCCACGAATAGACAGAACAAACTCCAGCATTGTATCTCAAATCACCAAGCACCCAAATGGATGACCACAGGAAGAACATCCTTAGTACAAAAAGACAAGAGTAAGGGAAATATAGCCAGTACAAATACAGGCCTATCACCTTGTCTACCAATAAGTGGAAGTTACTAAACGGTATCATCAGTGAAAGGCTATACAACTACCTAGAGGAGACAAACAACATCCCCACCAACAGAAAGGCTGCAGAAGGAAGTGTAGGGGCACAAAAGACCAGCTCCTGATAGACAAAATGGTAATGAAGAACAGTAGGAGAAGGAAAACCAACCTAAGCATGGCATGGATAGACTATAAGAAAGCCTTCGACATGATACCACACACATGGCTAATAGAATGCCTGAAAATATATGGGGCAGGAGGAAAAAAAAAAAAAAACCCCACCCCACCAAAAAAAAATCAGCTTCCTCAAAAATACAATGCGCAACTGGAATACAATACTTACAAGCTCTGGAATAAGACTAGCAGAGGTTAATATCAGGAGAGGGATCTTCCAGGGCGACTCACTGTCCCCCCCCACTACTCTTCGTAGTAGCCATGATTCCCATGACAAAAGTACTACAGAAGATGGATACCGGTACCAACTCAAGAAAAAGAGGCAACAGAATCAACCATCTGATGTCATGGACGACATCAAGCTGTATGGTAAGAGCATCAAGGAAAATAGATACCCTAATCCAGACTGTAAGGATTGTATCTGGGGGACATCAGGATGGAGTTTGGAATAGAAAAATTGTCCTTAGTCAACATACAAAAAGGCAAAGTAACGAGAACTTGAAGGGATAAAGCTACCAGATTTGAGCAACATCAAACACATAGATGAGACAGGATACAATACCTGGGAATAATGGAAGGAGGGGATATAAAACACCAAGATATGAAGGACACGATCAGGAAATAATATATGCAGAGACTCAAGGCGATACTCCAAGTCAAAAACTCAATGCCGGAAATATGATAAAAGCCATAAAACACATGGGCAGTGGCAGTAATCAGATACAGCGCAGGAATAGTCGAATGGACGAAGGCAGAACTCCGCAGCATAGATCAGAAAACCAGGAAACATATGACAATACACAAAGCACTACACCCAAGAGCAAATACGGACAGACTATATATAACACGAAAGGAAGGAGGGAGAGGACTACTAAGTATAGAGGACTGCGTCAACATCGAAAACAGAGCACTGGGGCAATATCTGAAAAACCAGTGAAGACGAGTGGCTAAAGAGTGCATGGAAGAAGGACTAATAAAAGTAGACGAAGACCCAGAAATATACAGAGACAGGAGAAAGACAGACAGAAACAGAGGACTGGCACAACAAACCAATGCACGGACAATACATGAGACAGACTAAAGAACTAGCCAACGATGACAATTGGCAATGGCTACAGAGGGGAGAGCTAAAGAAGGAACTGAAGGAATGATAACAGCGGCAACAAGATCAGGCCCTAAGAACCAGATATGTTCAAAGAACGATAGACGGAAATAACATCTCTCCCATATGTAGGAAGTGCAATAACGAAAAAATGAAACCATAAACCACATAGCAAGTGAATGCCCGCACTTGCACAGAACCAGTACAAAAAAGAGGCATGATTCAGTGGCAAAAGCCCTCCACTGAGACCTGTGCAAGAAACATCAGCTACCTTGCAGAATAAGTGGTACGAGCACCAACCTGAAGGAGTGATAGAAACGATCAGGCAAAGATCCTCTGGGACTATGGTATCAGAAACACGGATAGGGTGATACGTGCAAACAGACCAGACGTGACGTTGATTGACAAAATCAAGAAGAAAAGTATCACTCATTGATGTCGCAATACCATGGGACACCAGAGTTGAAGAGAAAGAGAGGGAAAAAAATAAAAAAGGATAAGTATCAAGATCTGAAATTAGAAATAAGAAGGATATGGGATATGCCAGTGGAAATCGTACCCATAATCATAGGAGACACTAGGCCACGATCCCAAGATCCCTGAAAAGGGAATCTAGAAAAACTAGAGGCTAAAGTAGCTCCAGGACTCATGCAGAAGAGTGTGATCCTAGAAACGGCATACACAATAGTAAAAAAGAAAAGTAAAGATGGACTCCTAAGGAGGCAGGATGCAACCCGGAACCCCACACTATAAATACCACCCAGTCGAATTGGAGGACTGTGATAGAGCAAAAAAAAAAAAAAAATAATAATAATAATAATAATTACTGATAATAAAAACATCATTTACATGTAACATTTTCTTTTCAGAATGCACAAAACTCTTCTCTATAAATTAACACAAAAGAGAGAGAGAGAGAGAGAGAGAGAGAGAGAGAGAGAGAAGAGAGCGAGAGAAAGAGAGAGAGAGAGGAGAGGAGAGAGAGAGAGAGAGAGAGAACCTGATCCTCCCCCCCCTTTGCATAAACTCAAATATTAATTTGCTCGAAAATTCATGCCTCGTTACTCCATATGAAATGAAAACAAGACAACCATATAATAAAAGTGGCCTTCTAAACACTTTGTTCCTCATTCCCATATAAAGATGTTGCGAGTGGGGACGGAGGTGGAGAGATCGTTTCGTGTCTTCATATTTTGTAATGCCATCTAGAACTTTAACCATAAATTTCGGAAAGTAGACGTTATTACTTACAAATGACCTCATGAGATTGGAGAGTTGATAAATGCAGCTCACAGTCATTCATATTCCTTAATGATATCAGAGGGAAGGAATGGATAACAGATGTAACATTAAGTAGAAAATTAGGGATGGAAAAAAAAGACTAAAAAAAAACAAGGAATATACTAAAGTTTTGGACACTGGACCTTGACCCGTAATGGAGAACACAATACAGAGAAGCTTCCACCAAAGGGGGTGAGGTGAGGGGAAGGAGGAGGAGGAGGAGATGAGGAGAAGCGCCCACATGGCAGATGAGGTCTTCCGTCACGAGCGAATAAAAAGACCGCTGCACTTCCAGATGGATCACCTCCCCATGATCGAGAGCGATCGAGTGTGCGGAACTTTTCGCCTGGTCAAGAGATATGAACCTGTTTATTGGGGCAATGCATTTCGTCCTACAAACTTTCCGGCAGTGCATCTGCCCTTTTGCTTTGATGTAATGAAGGTCATCTCGGAAATTAATAAAAATATAACACGAGGTTAAATGAACGGAAGCATGGAAAAGCAATAATTGAAAAAAATAACCATTAATGCTTCTCACACCAATAGCCTGCATGTAAATACGCTCGATAAAAAAATTGACTATTATATGAAAATATTTAGTTTTACAGCAAATAGTAAATAATTGTCTCCTTCCCCTAATTGTATCATTAAGTAGTTACGATTGACAAGGCGCGACCTCACCTGTCGCTTTACTCGCAATTTATATGATCAATATTGATAATAAACTAATTAATAACCGCCACGTCGCGTCGTTCTGCTTCCCACAAAACGCCGAAGTATTGAAAGTGAAACCCACTATTTTGGATATTTCCTGTGAATACGGAAACACACACACACAGACACACACACACACGCAGAAGAGAGAGAGAGAGAGAGAGAGAGAGAGAGAGAGAGAGAGAGAGAGAGAGAGAGAAATGCTACAAGAGAAAATACTGATCTACATACAAGAAGAAAGTTAGCAGCATCCCACTTCACGGATGTCAAATAGCATCAACACAAGATAAAACAGCATTAAGTACGATCTTCTAAACAAGGCTGAGGGCAGTTTGCAAAACAAGGAATATGAGGACACCGAGATGCACTAGGTTTTGATGTAATAATCTCGTTTGGTAGAACATATTAGAAACGCTTTTACCTCGGATACACGCTGACGTCTAATCAATCAATTTTTTTTCTCTCTCTCTTTATGAGGTTTGCTTCATTTAGCAGAAAATATGGTTACACATATCTTTGAACATGTAATTACTAAAATATTTTAGAAAGGAAGACGAACTGGAAACCGTTCAGATAAAAACTATATTTTTTGCTAGTTTACTTCACCCCCCCTTTCTTTAAGCAATTAATGATAACTGAATCAAAGTTGATAATTGGAAAAATTTGAAAATATTGCAGCAATTTGTTTATAAGCTATCCACCCAAAAAATAGCATCATAAGAATAAACTAACAGATATAATTACTAATACAATACCTACCACAATTCTGACACTTAAAATCCGATGGGATAATTTGCCATGAAATAAATGCCCGATATGTAGGAGGTCCAATTATATTCACTAAGCTTTCAAGGTCATTTTCATGTAATAACGGCCTTCTTTCCGTATTATTAAACAGCCATGTAGCTTTAAAACTGGACATCAACTGTGTATATCGCTCGTATGAAATGATTGATATGAGTTTGGATACATCTCCAAAAACATAACTTATGATATATATAAACAAAAAAAGGCAAACAATTCTACATGCAATAAGAAGGAAGGAAGAATAATTAACAATACATCTGAATATAACATATAAGGGATATTGCAAACGAGAAATTAAATGGGGTCGGCTGTTAGAAAACAGAGAAAGAGAGAGAGAGAGAGAGAGAGAGAGAGAGAGAGAGAGAGGGGGGGGGGGATAGGGGATCATATAACCGAGTAAAGGAATCCAACCAGTCATAGCTCCATAAGAAAATAAGGAAAACATTCGATAATGAAATATAAACATCCGTACCGCTGGACCAAGAAACTAAAAAAAAAGCAAGGTTTCCTTCTTCGAAAGCCGCCACTGAACTTATTAAACGTTCTCTCTATGCATCTCAATCTCCCAAAACATCCTGTCAATAACTTTCTTTTCTGATCAATGATGAAAAAAAAAAAAAAAAAAAACAGTGCATTCATAGCAATCTTTCTAACCCAGATATCTCCTGCCTCCATATTTTTTTTTTTGTTAGCTTCAGGCCAAGAGACTTTTAAAACCCTGTTAAATTGAAGATATAAGCGGGTCTTCCTTACCTACATATACCAAATTCCGGAAAAAAACTACATTTTTTTACGAGTATTCTATTACATCAATGTGAAAAAACCACAGATGGTCCTGCTAAAAAAGTATCCTTTCAATATGAGAAACTGCACCCTGAGGCTTATGAATTTTCTTCCAGCTTCCATTTTTCTGACATGTCTCTTTAAGACGTAGGCCTATCGCTCCTTCCCTGGTTAAGACCTGCCCTTTTCTTCGTTTCCTTTTTCGTGTTTCCTCCGGGTCGGGGCTACAATATACATACCATTACGGCACCCGTCCCATTGCTCTTGCCTCTACAAAAATTAATTGCACAGAAATAGTGTTCTAAGGGCGGGAAAGCATTAATCGCATTACTAATCCAACATAAATTCCAAGAGTAGACATCACAAAGCGAAATAAAGTTAGCATTAATCGCACTACTAATCCAACATGAATTCCAGGAGCAAACATCACGAAGCAAAATAAAGTTAGCATTAATCGCTTTACTAATCCAACAAGAATTCCAGGAGCAAACATCACAAAGCGAAATAAAGTTAGCATTAATCGCTTTACTAATCCAACATGAATTCCAAGAGCAAACACCATGGAGCAAAATAAAGTTAGCATTAATCGCATTACTAATCCAACATGAATTCCAGGAGCAAACATCACGAAGCGGAATAAAGTTAGCATTAATCGCTTTACTAATCCAACATGAATTCCAGGAGCAAACATCACTTAGCAAAATAAAGTTAGCATTAATCGCATTATTAATCCAACATGAATTCCAGGAGCAAACATCACGAAGCGGAATAAAGTTGCATTAATCGCATTACTAATCCAACATGGAATTCCAGGTGCAAACATCATGAAGCGGAATAAAGTTAGCATTAATCGCATTATTAATCCAACATGAATTCCAGGAGCAAACATCACGAAGCAACATAAAGTTAGCATCAAATACATTACAATTCCAACAAGAATTACAGGCGCAAACATCACGAAGCGAAATTAAAGTTAGCATTAATTGCATTACTAATCCAACTTCAATTCCAGGAGCAAACATCACAAAGCGAAATAAAGTTAATATTAATCGCATTAGTAATCCAACATGAATTCCAGGAGTAGACATCACGGAGCGAAATAAAGTTAGCATTAATCGCATTACTAATCCAACATGAATTCCAGGAGCAAACATCACGAAGCAAAATAAAGTTAGCACTAATAACTTTGCTGATCCAACATGAATTCCAGGAGTAGACATCACAAAGCAAAGTAAAGTTAGCATCATTTGCTTTACTAATCCAACATGAATTTCAGGAGTAAACATCACAAAGCAAGATAAAGTTAGCATTAATCGCAATACTAATCCAACATGAATTCCAGGAGCAAACATCATGGAGCGAAATAAAGTTACCTGTGATAACAACGCTCCATGCAACGCACACGAGGGGACAATTCAATTTATCCTTTGTAACCTACGCAATGTCTTGAAGCGAATAGCAATCTAATAAACAGCATTTCCTCGCGTGAGGGAAAACGTTGTTACTTATACGGGAAAAAAGGAAAAATTATTGCATGCAGCGATGTAAATCCCAGGCATAGCGAAAAAGTCTCTCGTCGTGTTATGAAAATCTAAGTGTTGTGAAAATGAATGAATTCGTTTATTGTGTGTGTGTGTGTGTGTGTGTTGAGAGAGAGAGAGAGAGAGAGAGAGAGAGTTGTTCATTTTTACAGATTCCGTGGGAATCACAATGTTTGCTGTTTTAGTTCAAATCATTCATAGATGTACACTTAAATTTAATGTACTGAATGTTTCCAAATGTTAATGGAGAATTATAGCTGGCTGATTTCTTTTATCACTGAGGAGAACGAGAATTTAAACTAAATTCAAAAATATGCAAACAAACTGAGTCTTGCCACTACATACCTAATGACCCCTACTCTATTGATGTTAAAAACCAAGACATCTTCAAAGGCCTAAAAATAAATTCAACCACCTTCTTTTCAAGAAATGTACCTGAATCAAGAGCAAGACTTGGACATTGAAAGCATTATCCTCTGACTTACTGAATCTAGATTCCGTTTTAACATTCTAGAAAACCATTGCTAAATTATGTGCTTAAATAGAAATAGAAAGAAGACGAAGATTTCGAGTGGAATTTTGCTTTTTAAATCATAAAAAAATTTCAAAAATTTTCCCTTACGGGCCGGTGGGGTGGGGAACAATATGAAATAACGGTATATCCCTACGCCACAATATTCTTCCAGCTCCATCTACCTTTCCTTCAGTTGGAAACAACCCACAAGAACGTCAGCGAGTAACTAATTGCCCTCTCATTACCCTTGGGCATAATATAATTCACTCTTCCAGCGACAAGACAGCGACCCGGCAATTTACTACTCCTTCAGGACGATGTTAATTATAGAATATTCATGTGATTGACTCTTGTCTTACTAAGTGAGCATGTCTGCCTGTTTAGAGCTTCGGTGAAGTTATATTCATCTAATTTTACAACTGGAACGTTCCTCGTTGGACGAGTGGGTTATGCGCTCGCCTACCGATTCGGTAGTACCGAGCTCCATCACCCGCTCTGCCAACGTGGAATCAGAGGAATTTGTTTCTTGTGATTAGAAATAATTTCTCGATATAATGTGGTTCGGGATCCACAATAAAAAGCTTGTAGGGCCAGTTGCTAGGTAACCAATTGGTCCCAGCCACGTAAAAATATCTAATCCTCTCGGGCCAGCCCTAAGAGAGTTGTTAATCAGCTCAGTGGTCTGGTTAAACTAAGAAACACTTAACTTTTTCTCCGACTGGAAGCAGAGAAAGAAAATTGGAAACCGATGGGTAAACAACGACCGAGTTTTCATTTACTTCTACCTGAGAAGGAAATCTTAAAAGGAAGCAGGACGTTTTTCATGAAATTAAAGTGAAAACAAAACACTGTTGTTCTGTTCAAGTGTTTCCACAACAACGTATCATAAATAACATGTCTAAGCATACATAAAAGTGCAGGCATTAATAATGAATCTTATTCAACGGATAAACTATCGCCAATAGAACGAGATACAGTATTATTAAGGTAAAATAAGGAAATGAATTAAAAGTTACAAAGAAGTTGAAGTGAAGCGAAAACTTAAATCCTTTTAAAAATGGAAGAGAAAACTAAACTAGAATTCGAAAAAATTGTCAGGCAACTCTAAGTAATACGAGAAGACACTTTCACCAGAAGTCATTCTCAAATGGCAGTGTTGGTTTTGAAGAAAAAATGTCATTCGCGCCAAACTTACATTCCTTTTTTGGGATTATATAAAAAAAAGTGTATCATTTGAACATTAAATAAAGAAAAACTTATTTTCTTCTTAGTTTGGGAATGTAAAAAATGTACACTAAAAATGAGACAAAACAATAATGTTTACCATTAAAAGGAACAGTCAATACCCTTTTCCGTAAAAGTTGAAAAAGAAAAAAAAGAAAACATTAAAACAGAATTACCTTCGACGATGAAGTATTTTCCTTGACTAACCTTCACCTGGTGATTGACTAAGCTGAGATCGCTGCATTTCTCGGGCTTTAAAAGAGAAACTTCTTCCAAATTTTAAGTAAACAAAACAGCCGAGAAGAGAAAACGAATTGGCGAAATCAAAGACATTTTATCTGCCCGTTTCCTCCGATCTCCAATATATTTTGGTATCGATGGGGGAGAGGTACACTGCCCTCCGAAATACTGAAAGGCAAAATTTTTCTCTTCAGGAAAAATGTACCTTTACTTGCATAACATTATTATGCAATGCATGCCCTTTTATGTCAGAGAGAGAGAGAGACGAGAGAAGAGAGAGGAGAGAGAGAGAGAGAGGAGAGAGAGAGAGAGAGAGAGAGAATGTATTTGATTTCACCATTTCTTAAATTTTCATATCTTTTCATGCTAACAAAACATTTCCATTTACCCAGTACAAAATACATAAATTAGATTATGTCTCGTATGCTACATGGATGCCCAATAAAAGATAACCCAAAGCTTTATACTAAAAACCATTCCCAGACAAACTTTTCATATATATATATATATATATATATATATATATATATATATATACATATTATATATACATATATATATGTTATATATATATATATATATATATATATATATATATATATAATAATATATATATATATATATATGTGTGTGTTGTGTGTGTTTTGAGTGGGTGGGTGTTTGTGTGTATGTTTGTGTATGAATATAAATCCATTGATTATTGAGAAATTACACAGGGAATATTAATTTACCAAAACGTAAGCGTGAATGAGGTAGCTGGCTTCTCCCTCTTGTTTTGGAAGCATCCATGGTGTATTATCACCCGTAACAGATGGAATTTTTCCATACCAATTTCTTTAAGAACAAGAAAAATATGCCATGGTGTATCAGAGGAAAGGAGGTCATGCAAAAAACAGAAAATTCTTACTACAAAAAACAGTAGTTTGGCCTGTCTTCCTGTCTGTTGTCTGTAAGCACCTTTCACCGGTGCGGAATCTCACGTAAAGTGCCTTAACAGCTGACGGACAAATTATTAGCATTAGGGGTTAAAGAGGGGTGAAGGAGAGAGGGTTTTGCCTTTCTCAATGACCTAAACTAACAAGACCAAGGCCATTTTCAAATCGTTGCTGAATATGGTAAGAAACAGGTGAAAATTACATCCGGGAAAAACTACCGCTAGGTTTGGTAGTTTAAGGTAAACATTTTAATTGTGAATTCTTTCTGACAAGTAGGGCAGGTACAAACAACATAGGAAATAACAAGAAAAGGCAAAATAAAAAGTTTGAGCGTTTTCTCGAAAAAAAAAAAAAAAAAAGACAACGGTGTTAGATAACTTACTTTAGAATATAGTTTACTTCGTCTGAGGCCGTGGCACTCGGCCTCGCCGGCCGGGTACCGGCCCCCACTAACTAGTACGAACAAAAAAGGCTGGGAAAATTAATAAATAAACAGAATTCAAAGAGAAGGGCTAATATGCAAGGGTCTATGGTAAGCTCTCACTTCATTTCTTCACCTGTGAATATTCATAAAGGCATTACATTGTCACAATGTCAGTGACTAAGTAAACTAACTCGAAAGATGAATGATGCTTTCCAGTGCAAGTCTCGCATAATGTTTCAGCAAATTTCCCTTTGAATAACTGTCATTGTCGTCACCATGAGAAGTTCCATCCTTTACTAAGCAATATTTTCCACGTCTGTTATTTTGGACAAAAAAAATAAACGAATCATATTTCGAAAGCGTAAAGAATGTGTAACTGATGGTGGTGTGTGTCTGTGTGTGTGTGTGTGTGTGTGTGTATTAGGGCTTGTGCCTTGTATGATAAGGCACCCTATGAGGTAATGTTAGACTAGTCATAAACTTACGCTAAGTCGGTTGGTATTGCAACTTCCATCATCAATGGAGTGGTCTGGGGGTTTGTAGATCACTTACGAAGTCAGTATTATCTTCTTAGTTATTACGACGATGTGTTAAACTCATGGTGAGGAGGTTCTTGTAGAAAACACTAAGTATAAAAAATTATATATTCTTCTGAAGTTTTACATGGTGAAGATCAGATATGATTGTACAAGTCTTCTAATAACGATAGCTTGATCGCTTCTGCCAATGATGATGGCTAATCCTATTCCTCTACATGATAAAGCTTAGGTAAAGAGGTACAGGTCTTCTAATGACGATAGCTAACTCTGTTTCTCCCTGTCTACCATCTCTGTTACAAGTTATGAAGGAGCAGACAGTAGTTCGAACATATGAACATACATACAAATGACATAGTTTCATACGAACACACAATCAAATTGAGACACGCTACAGATCACGTAGGCCGTTTGAATCATAGGTCGGGGTAGTTGTCTCAAGCAGGGAGCTTGGACTGTTTCAAAACAAATGAATGACCACAGATGACGGCATGTCAACTTAGCCTACATACTTATTGTATACGTCATCTTTAGCGTCTCTAGGTCTGATCACATTTCCTGCAAGCAATCTTTTATATATATGGACTAACATCCATATTTTTATTATGTAAACACTTACATTAGCTCGGTCAGCTACCAAAACCAGCTACTGAATATTACTCAAACTTGACTTGCATTTGACTTATAGGAGTGTGGATACAGACACTATGTGAATATATATATATATATATATATATATATATATATATATATATATATATTAGTAAATAAAAATTCATGGTGTACATGATTGATTCAAGTAATAAAACTATAAAAACAATGATATTGGTAAATAATAGTGATCACGGATATATAATGATACAGTTTTTCACTTCATCTCATTAAGATACATATGCTACAGAAAATACTAATGTACTCTGATAATTGCATAGAATGAAGATGAACATGATAAAAATCATATTTTAATCTGATAAAAAAATTTCATATATGAATTGATAAAATTATTAATGTTTATGCTGATTGATTCGTTGATTTTTATGCAAAATGTTATATATCTGATACATTAATCAATATACTAACTCATATAACTGCAGATATTGGTAAGATAAAAAGGTAACAGATTGATTATAGGCTACCTGATTTGTTTATAAATATGTATATGGATTCATATAATTATGATTAATATATGTGGCACTTTAAATAGATTCCTATTGCGTACACGCAAAGATATATTTCGATCCAAAGTATCGATCGTTATTTATGATCATTTATATATAGATTCCTAGTGCATACACGCAAAAAATATATTTCGATTCTGTTATTTATGATCATTTATATATAGGATACATGATACTTTATATATATAAGATACATGACCGAGGTTATACTACTTCACTTTTAACTAGCGTTCGAACAACTTTTCGTCCATTACACAGTTCCAGACAACCACCTATAACCCAATGAAACGGCCTATTTTCACAAAGGGTTAAAACAAGGGGAAAAGGGGAAAATTTGCCTGGGCGGGTCCAACGTTCTATTTTTGCGCTCATACTTATTCTCTGCATCCTAAGCTACACGATTACGTTCGCGATGAATAAAAAAAACATCCCCAGCACGAGTCCTTCGCCAGCAAATTAGAGTTGAATATCCTTCGGGTTCGTAATTGTCGGAAGTATGTCCTTCGTAGTCGATTCCGACAGCCGCCGGAGCATTCCGCATTAAAAACGAGATTAACGACGAGATACGGTGTCGGTCGAAGAAGTCCCTGAAATTCCTTTCACATTGTAGGCGGTTGTTATTTGACTGTAGTCGTCCGCTGCTGGACGACGAACGATTTTTTTTGAAGTTGCGATGTGAAACTCTCGAGAAACTGCCTGCAGGATACTGTAAACCAGGTTCCATTAATCACCCTGCAAGTGAAATTATACTTGTCACAAGGGCAAAGTAAATTCATTAGACGACATCCAAATACAGGGGAGGGAAGAGAGCCATTTGAGGACCAGGACTTAACCCACATGAATTCGTTCCGATATTTTGGAAGGAATTCAAAAGAGTCCGCTGAACAAAACTTTTTTATCCAATGGCATTTAACAATGAGTGAAACCTATCCAGGTCTATGCTGACTTGTAAAAATATCCATAATTATAAAAACTAAATAGATTATCATTACGAATCTCAAAGAAAACAAAATTCGAATACTTACTGGTAGTAAGTTACTAGACAAAGAAGTGGAAAACGGAGCTAATTGTAAGATTGCCAGGCAACATAAGAGTCAAAGAGAATATTAATCATGATTCTATGTGCCTAACAAAAGTTCATATTCAATTCTCTGTGCGCATCCTCTGAGGTTAACTTTTAAAACATTATAATAGGTAGGAGATGCAAACAAAAGAAAAACCCACTATGTAACTAATTTCTATATAAACTTGGGTTTTTCAAGAAAATGTAACATTTTCCATGAATGTGATTTACCGGATTGTAATAATGCTAATGTTGCAAGTAAATAATCCATATCCATATCGTGATACTTCTAAATGTCTATGAGGTTCAGAAAAAATTAATTCATTTTGATGTTATAGAAATTCTATTTCCTTATTTTGTTTATTAATTTTAAAATGATTGCAAGTTGCATTGCGCATTACCGATAGACACTTGTACCTAAACGTCTGCCTTGCCCAAAATTGCCCATGAGAAGTTCGGGCTAAGCATTCCTTTCTCCAGTCAATCTGCTTTTGCAAGCAGAGACGACACACAGATGAAGCCTGTGTAAGCAGATTATTGAGGTTAAAAGGAACAAATGCTGATAACGGCAATGATGACGTCGTCACTTGGCAGGAGATTGCTCTCAGCCAGCTAAGAGTTACGTTACTTGCTGTAATAAATACGACTTTAGGATAAATTTTTTTTTTGTAATAATACTCGACCAACATGAGAAGAATGTCTGAAAAAAAACAGTACCAAAATTGAACAATATATTAGTTTCATGTTGGAAACTGCATGATTATGTTAAATTAAATATTCCTTATTCAAACTATATGAAAAAAGGTTTCCATACAAATTCTATATATATTTTAGTCCTTAGCCATAATAAAGATTCATATAGGATTATTCCATAGATAAGATTTCACTTCTAGACTTCCTGAACTTTAAAATCTCTTTTATTTATTTTATTTATTTTTTTTTTTATTTATTATTATTATTTATTATTATTATTATTATTATTATTTTTTTTTTTTTTTTTTTTTTTTTTTTTCACTACGAATATAAATTACCGGGACAAGACAATAGTCAGAGGTTTTGATATGTGTTTGAACCTTTAGCTTATTTGTCATTACTAAAGCGTTATTGATTTTATCGTGATTCCTTTTTATTATAATTTGTAACCCTTCCGACTTCTTACGGAATGTATTACATTGACTCCACTTGTATCCATATTTATTTTATTTTTTTTATATTTATTTATTTATATATTTTTTATATATATTTGATAAATAATGGTTGGCTTGAATATGTGGAAGAGTGTTCTAGCGGCGTACCGTATAAGGCTACTTGCGGCATCAATTCTATAGATACAAGATATAAATGATAAAGGTATTTAAAACCGCGAGAACCGCTATAATGCAGTTCGGATCCAACATCACGAGTTGTAACTCGTAAGACATTGACACTTCCTATTTAATTATCAGTTATTCTACCAAAAACCGATTGACTCTGGGGAATAAAAATATATTATTGGTTTTTCTTAAATGGATATGAACTTCACACAACGTGTTAAGGAGATTATTATTGATTTACACCACCCGAGTCACAGATTATTATGTGTTGAATTCCATGTTTGTTTACTGATTTAGCACTCATAAATATTCCTAACGCACTCCATTGCGGTGTTTGTTTTTAGTGCTATTAATTCTATATAACGTGTCAAGGAACTATTAACACTAAGAAGTGTTTATTCCCTCTGTCAGACTCGTAATTCCGTTAATAATTCTACGTATATTCTTTCAAGGATTGATTTGGCACAGGATAGGCCCTTAACTGGACAGGTGTCTTAGTGTGTCCCTTGTTTCATGACACGGTGTTACAATCAGTTATGTGCTTTTATATCTGTAAGCATTGTAGGCCAGTAAAACAGTGATTTGGCTTTCTGTGACATAGTAGGGAACCCTGGATGACGGAATGCAACCAGTTTATGACGATTGGTATGAAAGAGATTATTATTACTAATACCTGGTCGTTAGTCATCTGCTGTGTTCTTCGGGTTTTCCTCATCACAGACCTACATAGAACATTACATTTGATTACATTATTCTGATACACATACTATAAATATACTTTTTGCTTTGATAGGGTTTCTGCTCGAAGTGTTTATTGTTTTTGCCTAGCCACTGACCCTGTTTCCGTTTCGAAGTGTTTATTGTTGTTTGGTGTTTATTGTTTTGCGTATCGCTGTTGACACTTGCTTGTTCCAGTTTGTAACAGTTCTGCGCTCCGACCCAGATATTCAATGCTCGCGATCTCTTGGGTTAAGGAATTTTCTTGTTTAGATACGGTTTTAACATAGGCACGGATGTTTCTATATCTTTTAGTCCAATTAAGGGTTCTTTGCTGTATGGTGCGGGATTGCGGGATAATGCGTCAGCTATGATATTTGCTTTCCCAGGTAGATATCTTATCTTGGCTCCAATAACCTGAATGATCATTTGTCACCGAGTTCCTTTTGGACTGTGATTAAAGCCTTTGAAAAACTCGGTAAAGGACTCATGTTCAGTAAGGACTTTATCAGGATAGCCATAGATTATGAACTTAAAATGTACTAGTGTTAAAGATACTAGCCCTCCTTGCCTATTACTGCATATTTACTTTCAGAGGGCTTTAGTTTACGTGAATAAAAAGCTATAGGAAGAACTGTTTATCATATTACTGAAGTAGTACCCTCTTTACCCCTTGGTCTGAGGCGTCTGTTGCAATAAAAAAAAATTCCTTATTTAAATCAGGATTTTTAAGTTAGGTAAGCTGCATTTTCCGCTTTTAAGATATCGAACGCCTGTTGATGCTTTTCAGACCATAATAAATCTACGCTCTTCTTCGTAAGATCTGTTAAAGGAGCTGTCATGATTGAAGAGTTACATATTTACATACGATTGTAATACCCACTACAGCGCAAAAGTGCTGTATTTACGTTAATAAGTACCGGAAAGTTATGAATAGACCGACACCTTACCATGGACTACTTTTAAGACCTTGACTAGACACATAAAACCTAGATCAACATGTTCGGTTTTTAAAAAACTCACATTTAGATATTTTACTCTGAGATTATTTGGTCTTTGTCTCTGTAGCACTAGCTCTACTTTATGTGAATGTACTTCTAAGGTATTAGAAAAGATTCCTTACCAAGACCAACCATATAAGCATGTAGGGTATCCCTTAAAAGTCTCCAAACACTATATTATAATTGGGGCGCACGTAAGCCGGGAGGCATACGTAAAAATTGATAATGTCCCCTGAGTGTGCTGAAAACGGTGTATGAGGTACAATCACTTAGGTAATGGTATCTGGTAAAGCATTTAAGTAAGTCAAGTTGGTGAAAAAAATTTATTCTAACCTAACAGAGATAAGATGTCGTCGGTACATGGCACTGGAAAACTATCGGGAGTCGTTTCCTTGTTTAAGCGACAGAAATCTACGCAGATACGCCAAGTCCGATCTTTTATGGCATGACGTTTGAGGGAAAAAATTATATGGGCTTATATGATTTCCTAATGACTCCTATTTACTAAACATTTTTCAACTTCGTCATTTATCTCTATTTTGAAATTTCATTGAGAGTCTATGCGAAGGTACGTATATAGCTTTATGTTTGTCCTTAGACCGTATTTTGTTTTCAATGACATCCGTTTTTCTCCCAGAGATCACGCTAGTGGAGAAACTCCTGGTATTCAGGTATAAGATAAAAAAAAATTCTGCTGAATCACCTCTGCTTGAATGACTTTACGGATATACTTTAGATAGATTATCAGAGAGATTCATCCACGACTGGTTGGGCGTGATTAAAAATTAGCAACAATAAAAAATGCGATATTTATAACTTCCGTATCCACGATATGTATACTTTTAGGGCTTTGTTCGCGGAAATCGTTATATTTCAGAGTGTCGGGAAGGATTAAAATTTCATTCCCAGCAAAGTCTTTTACACGCACTGTTTAAGACATTCGAGGGTGCATGCTTCTCGAGATTTTGCGTGCAAAGTGCGACTGCGGTTGTGGAGAATTCTGTTGGGTCATTTGAACAATGTTACGATTTATGAGACAAATGTATAGTTTTTAATAAGTTATTATTTAATTAACTGTCTCATTTTTGTTCAAACGGATTTTAATATGTTTGAAGGTTTATAGGATTTCCCTTTGATAAACACGCCTTATTTTGCAGGATGTAAGTTAATGTATACCCTAGATGAATCTTACAATTTCACTAGATACAGATCAATGTTTTTATAACTATAGAGGTATCTGTAAACGCTCGCTTATCCGGACTTCTCATTAGGGAAGTTCGAACAACAGACGGTGAGTCCGTAAATACAGGATATTACGTGTACTAAAGGAATAAACAAGATATTCTAATTTTTACGGCGCGTACAGTCGGGCTTTATCCACCACTACTTATAATAACTTACGTATTAAAAAAAAAACGAAAACCTGCTCTGATTACTTTATACGGTCGTGTGTTTCATAGGAAAAATCCTTTTTAATTCAAAAAAGATATCGGTATGTATGAACCAACATCGCTTTCCCCACTCTGCTAGAGTCGCTTATTGTATGGAATTTGCTATGCTTTGAACACTTCGGCAGTTTTTGACTGACCTTGACCGCTTGACTAGGTGACACAGTCACCGAGTTTGCTTGTTTGATTCTGAACGGGCTACTGTTTCTATTTTTTTTTTTTGAATAATTAATTATGATCCTTCTCTTTATTACCATCGGCAACGTATTGTGTGTTTTAGCATTATGTTGCTGGTTACGTATACAAAGCAATGAATGACGAACTATTAGGAACTGAGCGGTTACTAATAAAGACAAGTTATCACTACTGCATTCAATATAACTGTTTGTACTTCATTCTTTGCTAAAATTTGAAATAGTGAGGGATCCTGGTCAGCGCATTTAGCCTGATGAAAGTTTTTTACAGACATGTTATTCCTTGCAATCCAGCCATATTTTTAAAGTTAAGTTGAGTCATTGAGGTTCGATATATACTCAAAAAACTCAAGGCTAAAACTGCGATCGGGACTTGCAAAGGAGCATTTATTGTCATGACCCGAAATAGTGTTACCTCTAATTTATATAGATTTGTACGGGTTTGTTCCACTTGTTTTTTGTGTGTTTTCTAATCACTACGGTGCTTAGCGACCCTATCCATGCATCTGTATAAATCAGACGTCCACTGCGTAAAACGCATATTCACTGTTTAATATGATTTGTTACGTAAGGGATTAATAATCACCCAAAATGATAAAATTAACATAGTATATGATTATGATATTTCAGTAGAACTTCTGGAAACAGACACTCAAAGATAAAAACTCGCAGTAGCAATATCTCAATGATGTAGATAATTTCTGTAAAAAAAATAAGATTAAGAATGTCTCGTAACTTCAAGCCACAGGAATAACGAAATTCGACCTGCAAAGGAAACACTCAAAGTTACTCCAAATGAATAAAAAATTGTAACTTAGCTTGCTTTTGTGGGAAGTCACGGTGTTCCGATAACGACACACGGCCTTGGTCCTCCTTCTCTATTTAGCGGACGACCTGGTTTGGCTTCAGTTTCCCCCGTCCCCCGTGCGCGTTGTTTCGATGATTCGAGCCCTTGAGAGATCCGATGCTGCAGACGCGTTCGGTTTGTTTCTTGGAGTGCCGGAAACGCTCACTAACGATGTTTTCTTGAATATTGTATCAATGAGAGACGAAGCTTGCGTTGTCGTAGGAAAAAAGGACACGTCGGTTTTGTTTCTTGAAGTTATTCACTAACCGATGATACTAAGTTGGTTGAAGATCTCTTGCTTTCGTCGTCGTTAAAGAGTTCTTGTTGTTTTCTGAAGTCGCTCACTAACAATGATACTATGTTGCTTGAAGAATCTGCTGCTTCCAGTCGTCGTTGACTTCTTATGATACATGATTTATTATTCTGGTTTTTCTTCGTAGGACGTTGTAGAGTTCTTCTGGTACGCTGGCCACCAATATTAGGGCTTGTGCCTTGTATGATAAGGCGCCCTATGAGGTAATGTTAGACTAGCGATAAACTTACGCTAAGTCGGTTGGTATTGCACTTCCATCATCAATGGAGTGGTCTGGGGGTTTGTAGGATCACTTTACGAAGTCAGTATTATCTTCTTAGTTATTACGGCGATGTGTTAAAAAACTCATGGTGAGGATTCTTGTAGAAAACACTAAGTATAAAAAATTATATATTCTTCTGAAGTTTTACATGGTGAAGATCAGATATGATTGTACAAGTCTTCTAATAACGATAGCTTGATCGCTTCTGCCAATGATGATGGCTAATCCTATTCCTCTACATGATAAAGCTTAGGTAAAGAGTACAGGTCTTCTAATGACGATAGCTAACTCTGTTCTCCCTGTCTACCATCTCTGTTACAAGTTATGAAGGAGCAGACAGTAGTTCGAACATATGAACATACATACAAAACCAAATGACATAGTTTTCATACGAACACACAATCAAATGAGACACGCTACAGATCACGTAGGCCGTTTTGAATCATAGGTCGGGGTAGTGTCTCAATCAAGCAGGGGCTTGGACTGTTTCAAAACAAATGAATGACCACAGATGACGGCATGTCAACTTAGCCTACATACTTATTGATACGTCATCTTTAGCGTCTCTAGTCTGATCACATTCCTGCAAGCAATCTTTTATATATATGCCTAACATTCCATATTTTTATTATGTAAATAAACACTTACATGTGTGTGTGTGTGTGTTACAGAGAGAGAATCCCTTCGTTCCGAAAACATCCTCCTCATTATTTGAAAATACCTGCTTCCTATTAGAGCGAGTACTAAGTTGGGAGCCATTTCCATGCTTGTTATTCCCCAGCAGCCCAACTTCTTCGACAGACGAAATCCTGCCAAGTTTTCTGGCCAAAAATTTGCGCCTTCTTGTTGTCTATATCAAAGTGTTTTTCGTAATCAGAGGATCAGGTCTACAATCATCTAATTTCAAGTTCGGTGATCTCAAAGAAAGGCCGAGTTAACTGCTTCAACGATATCGACGTTATGGCACGTTTGAGAGAGAGAGAGAGAGAGATAGAGAGAGAGAGAGAGAGAGAGAGAGAGAGAGAGAGGAGATAATTCTTAGTAACCACAAATGCCACAAACATTACAGCCATCACCAAAAATTGCAATGGAAAGCTCAACAAGAGAACTCTGTAGCGCATAGTCCGTCAATCCCATTCAAACAATGAATTATACTAGTAAACTCGTTCCCAGGGGCTGCTTGGCAATAATCAAAATCTCTTTTTTAGGAACAGGAAAATAGACTACACATGACATATTACAAAGTGTAATGTGTGTCAGGTATGGTATTGCAAGAAATGGCGGGGACAATACACATCACATAACAGAATATTTTTATTCTAAACATCCACAGACACAGTTATTAGTCTTTCAAGGTCAAAAATCTACCATAGAAGACAACCAAGAATAAATATGATTATCAACAAATGATATCGTTAAATACACACCACCGTTTGAATAACGATTCAAAATACAACTACCTGAATCTTCATTTTCTCTTTTCCTTCTAATTAATCGTTTCTTACCATCCATCGCTTCCCTTTTTCCTACATATTCAGATCAGCTTATTGCAACGCAAGCTTACATAAATCTATAAATAAATAAAATTCCCACATCCATCTGCATAATGGTGAAGAGTTAAGCGAGTTAACTTTAAGAACATCAAAATCATTTCCCAATATCTCTTGACACTGGATAACAATTAATTATAAAAATTTATATTCCGATATTGTTCTTAAATTAGGTTAATTAACCTCTAGGTCTTGCTAAGATAGAGGAAGATCCTCCATGGTCAAATAAAACTTAATATCAGCATTAAATTTAAAGCTCAGTACGAATAAATAAGCAAATCCTAAATGAAAACTGAATACTCATTAATCCTTTTTTTCTCATATCTTTCTCTTCACTTCATTTAAGTATATAAGTAACAGGATCAAGTTTCGAAAACTAACTCTCAACCTTTTCTGATAAATGACCTGATGACACGTAAATAGCACACGTAAGAGTTAACTGAGAATAGGTACAATAAGAAAAAAAAAACTACTAATTTCATATGAGTCCTTCTCTGTTTGATTCTTTTATGCACTGACACGCAAAAACCATTCCACTAAGAAGTTCAAATCGATGTTTAGCCAAGCTGCACTCGAATACAAAGTACGCATTTTTGCGAAAACCATCTCCCTCCTTTATCGATTTCCCTTCCCCTAGCCGCTCCCAACCCCCCCCCCCCCCCCACCCCACAAAAAAAAACCCCCCCCCCCCCAAAAAAAAAAAGTTTTAAAAAAAAAAAGTTTTGATCACATAATTTTGACCATCGCATTATAGTTAAGAACAAAAACAAAATATTAATTTATCCACAAACCTAGCCTTATAACTGCCAGGCTGTAAAACTTCTTTTAAGTAGCTTATATTTGAATAAGTAATTATGAAAACATCTCACATGCTTCTGCGATTATTCTGTTTATTTATTATGCAATGCGGTGGGCTTGGAATGGTAAATATACTAAATCCAAAAATAAAGGATTTAACGTTGTACACAAAAGATGTGGGCAAGTTATTTCTTGCAGGCTGGTTTTCTAAAAAACTTATTTTTAAGTTCTAACGACAATAATACAAGTTTTGCTAGTTACCGGAATATGGTACGCTTGCCAAAGAGACGACTACGATTAACGTGCAATTTTTTGGAGCAACTTCTTGGAAGAGCCGACCTTACCAGCTTTTAATACAATATAATATATAATACTAGGATGATATATATATATATATATATATATATATATATATAATATCATATATATATAATAGGTAGTATAATATATTATAATATATATATATATATATATATATATATATATATATATATATATATATATATATATAAGCAATCCTAATTTAATTCTGTCGAAACGCAAATATATATAAAATATAACATACACACACACACACACACACACACACATATATATATATAATATATATATATATATACATATATATATATATATATATATATATATATATATCTATATATATATAATATAAAACAATCCTAATTTAAATCCTGTCGAAACGCAAATAAACCGGTCTCATCTGGATGATGATATTGTTCTAATCTAGAACAACGCCCACCCTTCTGTCAGTAAAAAGGGCATTACGATATCCACTTCCAATGCCCGTTTTTGACGTGGGTACAATAACAACTTCTGGGAAGTGGAAACATACAAAAAATATAAAAAACAAGATATCTTTCTTTAACGCCAACTCCATCCCACCAGAGGTCTATTTGGAATACTTTTTCTCAGCGAGGTTTTTAGAATAATTGTTTTGCTCTACTTTTAAGGGCGAAAGTGAAAAGTAAATGGTTTCAAAAACTCTTGTTACATTTTTTGGTCGTTCTATTTTTCTTATAGAGGGTAAAAAGAGGGTTTCATTTTTTAAGGGCGACAGTAAACTTTCAACTGAAAATACATTAATAAAGGTTTCAACATCAGTGTTTCTTCAGTGCTTTCAAACCTTTTATCTATTATTTTCAGAAGTTTGTCTGAATATTGTTTGAACTTGGAATCATATGTGGGCATATAAGTGAAAATACATAAATACATCAATGGAACACTTCTTCGGACCATAGCAGGGTTGGCCGCTCGAGTCAACTTTCTACCATCTATTTCGATTCCTTGCATCTTCCCCAAGTCCCGCCTCAACCCATATCCTCCTTCCACATTCCATCTCTTCTCATTTTGTAACATAGCCACAGTATCTCACGAACCTTCCCTAGCCTTCTCCTTCTCATTGCATATACCACACTTCTTCCTATATTCTTGGCTCTCCTTTCCTTTTCCAGTAGTGATATTTCCAGGAATCCATCTCACCACAAGTTTCTGCCCCATAAGTATTGTGAGATCTTATCTCGATTACTCGATTACTTCTAGCTGAAACAACCTTCTATTAAGAATGCGTTTGAGTGTTCAGGAAATTATTAAAATAGTCAAATGAATAATAAATACAATACTTATGCACGATATCCGAAAGTGGGCACAATACCAATCAGATAAAAGTAAAACAATATGCTGCCATATACAGTAATTATATAGAATTATTTTCTTTTTATACACACGAGGAAAACACCGGTAGTTGGATTATATAAAAAAAAAAGCCTTGCATTTCATGTTAGGATCACTGAAAACATTGCCTGTGTAGACTTACATTCATTACTAGTTAGAATACCATAAAAAAAATCCAAGAAATTAAATAAACACCAAAAACAACAACAAAAAACGCCATTCTCTTTCATTGATATGAATTACCACAGCCTACATGTGTGGCTGAAAGGAATATCATCGCATATCACACTTTACTGGCAGAGCTAACAACGGTTTCGGGAGGGATCAAATATTACTTATTGCTGTTGCTACAAAAATCTTCAACCGAACGATTTCATAAGTAAACTTTATCGGCTACACGACGCATCCATTTCGAGGACATTCAGAGCCTCCACTTCCCTTCCATCTTACATCACTTCTTATCTCACTTGCTTTCTACAATTTTCTTCTCTAATAATCTTCTGATACTTAACCCTTCTTTCCCTTCACCTCTGTACCAACTCACTGTTACTAAGGCGAAGCCGTTTGAAAATCGAAAACAGGAGACACAATGACTAAACATGAGTAGTTGTCGATACAAATGTCAAATGGTGTAATCTTCACTAATAAAACAACAAAATAATAGGATCACTCTTTCCAATGGCGCCTGGGATTCTGACCAGATAGATAATATCTTCCTTAAGGCAACGATGAAGTGGATTAAGACAATTAACAGAACCCACAATGGCTCAGGGGCGTCCCCAGGCATCACCTATGGGCATATCTCCTATTATAAAATTCTCTAATGAAACTCCTTCCGTCATTCACTGCTTGATAAGGATGGAAGTACGCCCGCCGAAATATAGTCCTTAGCGTTAAAATAGAGTGTTTTAACAGGCCTTTTATACTTGAGTATATACACAAATACATGTGTGCCTGCACTTAAGTAAACACTTATTACTAATTTAAAATAAACACCAACTATTCGTTTATGGTAGCATTAGTACCTTTGGCAAATATAAGGGAAAAGAAAAAATACAACACGAAGAAATAAATCGTAAATTCACTTAAAAGACAAACACTGCAATCAAAAGTTTTTAAAATGTTGGTAGAATTGAGAAAACACACTTTACAGCTCATGGGCAATGATCTGGTCGCAAGGATTTAAAAGCAAATATTACGAAAATTATCGAAATCTTTCAATAAAACGGAACTGACTTTCCTGAATCTGCATTCTTAATTAAGACAATAAATAAATTAGAATGCGTTTGAAAACACTGAATTATTAAAGCTGGCAGATCCTCTTTCGTTTAAAGTCAAATAAATACCATCTGTTCTTCAACCAAATTTATTATACGAGTACCTGACGAATACTGAAAACGTGCGAACAGTGGAAGCAAGAAAAAGCGCTGCTGGGAAAAAAAATACATTCAGGGAGCATGGATGTATGATTAATTTCAACTCTTGATGAAATCTCATTTTTCTAATGTTTTATTGCAAGTTCAGCAACAGGTATCTGAGAGCAAAATTTTCATGACCATGGTCTCGTTAAATTCAATCATAAAATATTTTTAGTCCTTACGATGAACTTCAATATTTTTGCACGGTACTAACAAGCAGCGAGCTCACTATAATTAAAAAAAAAATTATCTGATTTCATTTACTGTTAAATACACGTAAACATACTTGATATAAATGAAAAAACAAAAAACAAAAAACACTGAAAGTGTATATCAACAGATCCATTTCGAAGATCACTACAGCTCCAATATTAAGAAAATCCAATATAAATTAGTCAAATCCTATACAAGAATACAGCACTTAATGAATAAGTTATTCCAGTTGTGCATAATTTTAACCAATACTTACATGCATAAGATTTATTTCGTCATCTCCTATTTTCATGCTCCAATGAACTTCAAATCACGCAAAAAACAATCAAGGGTGAAAATGAATATTGACTGATATGGCACAAGATTTTTAACATTTTTCATGCAAGCACTAATAAACAGTCAAGTTTATAAAATTCCAAAACATTTGTAATCACACTAAAAAAAAAAGTATACAGTTCAAACCTTGATCGTACCACGAAACGAAAAGTCCCGGACCCACTATTAATTTACATGCAAAGTACAGAAAACCATGACTATTCAAATGCCAGAAATCAAGGTAAGGAAAGCAAATCTAATTAACAATGTTTTATTTGAGCTCTGCAAAGCTTCAGTCATCATCCAATATTTATTTTCCAAAAAAACCACTTTGGCACTCGTCAGTCGCAAAAAAAATTAGTAATTCGTTAGACAGTTAATTAACCGTGAATAAATCAAACTAATTCCACATCATCTGTAATAAATAACATCTGCTTTAGGATAATTACATTAACGTTGATTGTTCACCTCTAAATAAAGGCGGAGAAAAGAAAAATTCTGTTAAGGAATATATCCCCGACCGTAAGTTATCATAAGCCTCTAAAAATGTAAATTAAAAATTTAACTATCGATCTACTTCTCCTGAGTGAATACAAACTTGCAACATAATGATTCATTTGTCGGGCAATTACTTTTTTCTCATTTCTCTACTTATTTCCTTCGTTCTAAATGTTATGAAGTTACTCGCTAAGCTGAACAAGACAACTGTTGCATGTAAAGGCTAATAATACGTGATAAACTCATCCGTACACACACCCATATATATATATATATATATATTATATATATATATATATATATATATATATATATATGCATGTGTGTGTGTGTGTATTTCTGTCCGTCAGTGTATTACAAAGCAACCAGACTGAATCGCAAAACAAGGAAAAGGTACTTACATACATGCAGATTAATATCATTAACACTGAGAACCTCGTCATTCAGAGAACCCCAAAGACAAAGAAGCCCAAGGGTGAAACAATTTGAATATCAGAAGGAGCGGTTTGCTGACAACTACAATAGACACGACGGTAACTTATATACCCAGATTCTGTAGACCCCTGTTTCAGTTTATACTATTTCATTATTAGCATGTTTTCAACATCCAGAAGCTTTCGTCATGTGCTTTCAGGCCCTGAAGTGTTGGAAGATCAAGACCGAATGGAGAAGAACTATGACAGAGAAGGATGGACTTTATATTAGTATATATATATTATATATATATATATATATATATATATATATATATATTATATATACTATATATAAAGTATATTGCCTCGATCACAATCCTGGAACTGTTAGAAACAAAGTTTATAGTTAAAATTTTCAGCTAAAATCAAATGATAATTATGAAATACTCCCGGTTTCTCTTAAAATTTCTTAAATAGCAACCAAATTTCCTCGGGTTACTGGAGCACACTATATAAAAAGGCAATATCTTTCTACAGAAAAATTATAAGTTGACTGGTAAAAATATTAGGAGGTTTTCTGGCAGACAATATGGAGTATATCTTTTCCCATCATTTTAAAATGTTCCCGCCCTTTATTCTCCGAACATTTTAAAGATGATACTCGAAATAAAGAATCTGCACGTGTCAACAATATTCACACTACTGTTTGTCATTCCTGTAAGGGAGGGGGGAGGGGTCGAATTAAAACGAACGTCCATTCACACAAATGATGGCAATCTCTGGCTGCTGGCCAGTTTTAATAAACGTTAATTTTATCTAAGCTGTCAGACTGCAATGCAGTTGATGTACTCGTAGACAGGCTTATGGAGTTCTAAAATTATCTGAAGAAAAAACAATGGATGATACAGAGCTGAATCGAGAAAAAATGTTCGAATTTGGAAAGTTTCCCCAATTCCTACTTTTCGCGAGGAGAAGTTGATAGACAACAAAGCTTGTCACATCCTCCCAAAACCGAAAAAGGTTTTAAAAAAACGTTGCCCTGCAGGTTTCTAAGCCTTTAGAGTAAAACTTGTTTACAGTTCTGAGTCTTTCACATTCATTCAATTCTGTTTAAGTCTCAACATTCAACGAAGTAATGAAAAATGTATGAGGGAATAACTTTCCAAACTCTTTCGCCCGAGGCATTCTCTATTCCTTTTAGCCTACAAGAAAGAAGTCTGAGTCACCTTAGTAGTTTCAATAAAGAATGTAGGCAACCGAAAATAAACACACCACAATTCATGAAATGAAATTGGTCTCAGCGCAACACTAATATTCAGCTAGAAAACCAGTGTTATAAATTTCAGCCTCTGCGAGTGTCTACGCTTCGTGTTACAGAATTACACGATATAAAATAGTGGCAAGAACAAAAGAAGGAAAACAACATTACTTCTAACCACCAACAACTCAAAAAAACAAATAAAAACACACTTGTTCGAGCGCAGTCAAATATAAAACATCCATGTTGCAGATTATTCATAATTTAACATAAACTGCAATTGACCATATGAATTAAGATTCTCTCTCTCTCTCTCTCTCTCTCTCTCTCTCTCTCTCTCTCTCTCTCTCTCTCTCTCTCTCAGAACTGGCATAAATTTATACTGCATCGGATTATCTTCACGCCCCTGGAAGATATAGATAACTAGAAATGCAGTAAAAATTCTTGAACGTATACAAACTAAATTTTATTTTCCATTGCGTTCCCTCACCACAAAGCAGCAACGCAGTATTTATGAAAGGGACGTTAAAAAGAACCCTTCTATTCACTCACTTCGAATACAGACAGACAGACACAGGATAGAGAGAGAGAGAGAGAGATACTACATATTCGAGGTTAACAAAGCGAGAAAGGTAACAAGGGGAGCAAAAACGTTGATGGGAAAAGATTTTCTTTTTATCGATTTTAGTTTATCGTTTTTTTTTTGTTAGCATTGCAAGAGATGGAAACTGGGAAAAACTGCACCCTTTTCGGGGTAGAAATGACATTAATGGCGCATTGAAAACGATAAAGGAAACTGAAGATGAAAAAAAAAAAAAGTCAGCAACAATACAAGGTTCATGTTAATTGATAATAAGAAAGATATAACATACAAATTAGAAAAAAATACGCACACCCAAAAGACCAAGAATTAAATGACCTACGAGAAAGAAAGCAACCCACGGGATTAGGCTAGATGCAGAACCAGCTTCTGGTGATGGCTGGATAAAAACCTGAGGATTTCCACTTAGGAAAAGAGACAAATCGGCTTCTGTCAACCTATCATAGAAATACACAGAGCAGGTATTTTCATGGTATTCATTGAGGAAGAAGAGCAAACCAATGGTGGATACCCTGACACTTAAACTGTCCTATTTGAAGTATTTCCAAGCCATGTGCTTTAAACGGTAAAAATAGTTTTACAATACTTATGAAATACAAGTAATAAAAAAAAAACTTTGAAAATTGCATGGCTAACGGGAACAACCCTGCAATGACAATAGCTTGGACCATTTTATTTGACTGAAATTAATATAAATCCGTTTCCTAGACCATTCATTATTCAAAAAATGTCAGTTGGTGAAAATGTACGTCAATGAAATAAAAAATGTGTCTGGGTAATTGACATAGGAAATAAATAGAGGGGTTGTATTTCAGTATGGATAAATGACCACAAAATTTATATCATGATACGTGCATAATTAAATCTACCTCTGACATGGACATAAAAAGATGCATTTAAATTCGTTTAAATGCATCTTTTTAAATACATTAAAATGTATTTTATGTACAGTAAATGGAGGGAAACCAGTAATTAGTACTAAAATGAGCCATTTTCTTGAACAGGAATACTGATAACTTCCTTAAAAATGGAGGAGCCTGAGGGAATAACATAAGGCAAAATGATTCTTTGTGCTGCATGTGAAAAAACTGCCAAATAAATGACTCCAAAATATGGTTCAGAACAATAGCTGAAATTCCAATGACAACAGAACACAAGTACAAAATTATACCTTGGAGAGAGAGAGAGAGAGAGAGAGAGAGAGAGAGAGAGAGAGAGAGAGAGAGAGAGAGTGGCAACTACTCCGGACTACTTCAATCATAAGTCAATTTAAAGGATTTAAATATGCAGATATGAATTAGAAGTCATACCATAAACGCATTATCCAAAAATGGCATCCTCTCAAGGATGGAAATCTTTTTACAGCTGCTATTGTAAATGTAACATCAGCGAGACAGCAGTGGTGGCGAGGACACATTAGATAATCATCTTCCACAACACCAGTTGGAAATTGCAAAGCCTTGGAATCTCATTGCTACACAAACACCACCGTCACTCCTTCATTCGATCTTTGAATGAAAATAAAGCAAGGAAAATATGGAAGCCGTTTTAATCATCGTTAAACTACGTATTCAAATGGTAAATCAAAACCACAATAAATAAATAAATGCTCGAACTGGTTTGCTGCGTTCGGCGGTTTTCGCATGAAAACAGGTACACATTCATAGATGTTCAAGAAATAAGTTGAGAATTTACAGTGCTGGCCCCAGCACGTTAGGGTTTTAAAAAATCTCTGTCACTGGTGTATTTAAACAGAAACCATCATGTGTTTAAATGACCTTGGCCTCATTGAACTCAGTATGTTATTACCAGTATTACGATTACTATCTTTTATGCTACCTCAGATATTTTGTGGATAAGTGCCGATTATTCACTTTTTTTTTTATCATGTTGTCTCATGTATCTAGATTGTGTATGTTACTGTCTGTATTTTGTATATTCCATGTATATGGCCCTGAGCTGAAGTAAAGGATACTATTATTATTATATTTCCTCCAGTAAAACATGCTGGTATGAAGAAGAATTCCCTCCTGACTATCCATTTGCTCATAATATTGTACAAAACAAGATTAGTTCTAACTCATCATAAATTTTTTTTATACGAAACCTTTGTGAAAACGATGTATTCACGCCAAAAAAAAAAAAAAAAAAAAAAAAAAACAAAAAAAAAAAAAAAAAAAAACTAAAGGCGCAAGCCTCGTATTCGTGAATGAAATTCAAAAAACACATTAACTTCCCTGAAAAACAGTTTATATATTATGTGCCAAGGCCTTCCCGTTGTTTTGACATCGTTGCATAAATCACCTTACCCCTCGCAAGGATTTGAATACAAATGCTAGTGTTTATTTCAAGTACGAGCTTCGGGAATCCTTACCACTTTACGTTCATGGTTACTTTAAGCATATTAAACACAAAAGGGAGACGAAATCCTTTCATCTCATCAAAACATGCAGTATTCAGTGGGTGTCTCTTAATAAATAGCATAGCTGCTACCAAGCTGTGTCTTTCATTTCCAAGCCATTTACTACTACTCAATGTTAGTAACCTGAGTAGCTTATTCATCTAACAAACGTATCTCCACCAAGTATGACACTGAAAAAGTCAAACAAATATTGCCAAATCAAGATGTATTTTAAATGCGTCTGTATTTGCCCATGCGCATTTAAACGATCCAAAACCCATTTACTTACACTTTTAGAATTTTCCGTTCCCTTTTCGCGTAATGTTTGGGTTATCAGCCTTCTTCTTCTTTTTTCATTCCATACTGGCAATTCCTGGATATGTCTCATTTTCAATTGATCTATTTTCTTGACATTGGCAGAATATTCTCGCAATACAATCAATAGGAGACACAATACAATCGTTCAACAGAATATAAGCAGTTTCTCTGCATTATTTTTTCACTCGCTAATTAATTTTTGTTTGTTTGTTTGGTGATTTTACGTTGCATGGAATCAGTGGTTATTCAGCAACGGGAACGGCTTTACGTGACTTCCGGACCACGTCGTGAGTGAACATCCATCACTAGAAATACACATATCTCACAACTCAATGGAATCCCCGAGAATCGAACTCGCGGCTACCGAGGTGGCAGGCCAAGACCATACCGATCATGCCACTGAGGCGTTCGCTAATTCATTTGTGCATGAGATCTGAGGTATAACATATGCTTACGTCCTCACAGGCAGCTTACCAATTATATATTTCGCAACTGTTTTCATAATTTTCAATCCCATCGCGTATGCAGATCATAACTGCTTTAATCATTTCTATTCCCATCACATATACATATAATAACTGTTTTAATAATTTCCACTCCCATCAAGTACACAAATCATAATTGTTTTAATCGTTTTCCGATTACGTATACTGCAAGAGATATCACTGAACTAATCACCTAATTAATGAAAGCGAATTTCCAAATGTCAGGTACTAAAACTAAAATTAATATCACCAAACCATCTATATTTCAAATCATTCATCATTACCAATTTACTCAGTCCTTTGACATAACTATCGCAAATATGTCCTATGCCATAAATAAAGTAATACTGAACCGGAGTAGTAAAAATGAAATACGTCGAATCAAGATATAATTTATGTATATATCTTTCTATAGAGCGAGAGAGAGAGAGAGAGAGAGAGAGAGAGAGAGAGAGAGAGAGAGAGAGAGAGAGCTTACCTTACAGACCTTATATCTGGTTCGGGTTGCCCCAGGTCCTTCAGTGTGAGGCACCTCTAACGTCTACCTGAGAGTTGCTAGTGCATCTTCCGGTATATTTTGCATCTTCCAATTTTGGATGGTCTGGGATGCAGCTTAGATATATGTCGAGCTTATTCTTAAACACATCTACACTCACTCCTGATATATTCCTGAGATGGGCTGGCAACGCATTGAATAGACGCTGCATTGTCGATGCTGGTGAGTAGTGGATTAATGTCCTGTGTGCTTTCCTTATTTTTCCTGGTATAGTTTTGGGCACTATTAATCTACCTCTCTGCTTGCTCTTTCTGATATTTTTAGCTCCATGATGTTTTGTTTTCGGCAAATCCTATATCTGTTTCCATGCCTGAATTATCATGTAGCGTTCTCTTC
>NC_087202.1:64785233-64797733 GCF_015104395.2 Macrobrachium nipponense | reverse complement strand
CGCTTCGTGGTGGTAGCAGCTGGCACGCAAATGGATTTATTGAAGGCTCTTTCCTCTGTTATCCTGCAAAGAGTACAAGTGGCGATTACCACGGGGAAATGGCAGGCGAGCTGTTCATACGCTGGTTAACAATGCAGCTTCTACCATTACGGCCTGAACCATCAGTGTTGGTGCAGAACAACGCACCTTATCACAGCCAGCTATTAGACGAGTGTCGGTGTCATATCACGGCCACCAAGAAAGCAGACCTTATTATCTGGCTCAGAGTCGCCGAATCCCTGCCCCAGACGGTGCTACAAGACCTGAAGCTGTTGCTCATATGTTAACAGAACAGGCCAAAACCACAGTACATCGTGGACAACATAATTCGAGAGTGGGGCCACGAGGTGGTGCGTCTGCCACCTGCCCACCAGAGCTCAATGCCATTGAGCAAGTATGGGAGGCGCGTATGAAACGTCATGTGCGTTCATCTTTACAGCGATTCACCCGGGCAGACTTGCAGGCAAGACTGGAGGAAGCCAAGCTTTTGGCCACTGAAAGTGTTTTGGGGGTCTGCAGTGAAACGATCTCGAGCCTTTGAGGATGGGTATTGGTCAATGGACAACATTCAAGAGCCTGTTGGACCTATCATTATAAACTTAGACAACGATGACGAGGATATAGAGGACCTATACCTGGATGATGACGATGATGAAAATGAATAAAAAATTATTTTGGTTGTGTCTCTATTTTCTTTTTTTTTTTTCCTTTACTCAGTAGAAATATTGATTTCTGTATTTGTAACGAAACTTCTTTACTTATGGTCTGCTCAATGAGCAAGACTCAGATTCGAACAAGTTCTGTCTTAATCTTAAACAAACAACAACATATGCTTTTACATAGTTTTATATTTTAATCTTTGTATAAGTTTATTTCACATTTCAGTTTTAATGCAGTTCAGCAGAATAATTGGATTAATGGATTATAAAATTTATGTTATAGCCCAAGTGCTTAGTACTATGAATTATGAGTATCATATTGCACTACAATGTAGTTATGCTTTAAGGATATATATATATATATATATATATATATATATATATATATATATATAAATATATATATATATGTAAATAAATATATAGTATGTATATATATATATATATATATATATATATATATATATAGAGAGAGAGAGAGAGAGAGAGAGAGAGAGAGAGAGAGAGAGAGAGAGAGAGAGAGAAGTGTATAGGGTAGCTGTTTGTGTGTCTTCATTCATAAAGTGGCTATACGACTGGAGTGTCTAGTAACTACGTCATACTACAGTAGAGTATCAATGAGTGGGAGGGCCTTCAGTAATGACGTCTACTTAGTCTCTCTCTGGGTGCGTCTAAATTTAGCTAAGTTACCCTTTCATTTCTTAGATTTACTCTGGGTAAGTGCCTTTATTATTCACATTAGACATTATGCATATTTTTGCCAATTAGGCTGTGGCTTCAAATACCTATTTCAAAAATGTGACCCATATCCGATGTTTTGGTAGGATTTTATCAGCGAAAATCATTGGACACGGCGAAAGAAATGCATAGTAGGTACATTATACTGGGACGTGAAAAGGGTGAAGGATATACGCTCTATAGCCTACTATACTCTCATTTATATAACTTGAGAATATACAATAAAAATTATAAATTGAAATAAACAACAGAATCTACGAAAAATCAACATATTTACAAAACATCCAATATTACTTAATATAACATAACAGGAAGGTGCAGAGACGGGAGGCAGGAAAGTGGGTCGAGGGAGGGATGAGAAGGGGAAGGGACAGGAAGGGAGGAAGGTAGGATGTGCCGGGAGGGGATACTAACAAAGGACGTTCGAATGCATAGGATGGCGATTCTATGGAACACATGTAAGTCAAGAGTAAACGCCTTAACTAACACCATTTGCCAATGCACTATATCACCAAACATTAGCGGGAAGTTTCTTCACTGCCATTTCAATCAAATACTTAGTTTGAAAGATATTTTTCAAGACAGTTCCAAATATCACTTATCCAAATATCACGTCTGCTATAGCAAATAGGATACCCATTTACAACAATCAGCGAAGACCATTGAAGGAATTTTTCGTGATAAAGAAAAAAAAAAAGGGGGGGGGGGGGGGTAGGGGGGGGGGGGGAATCTTGAGAAGAAACGAAACATAACTCGCCCTAACAATAGCACAAGACATTTTCAAAATCAAAGCTATAACATTCAAGAAACTAGCGTTTTGTGATTATGCGTAACATTGAGGGTGGAATCAATATGAAAAACCTAGACTGAGCGGAAGAAGCAATCAAACACCATTATAAGGTTATAGACCAGATCATCAACGTTTTTTTAAATGTAAAGATTCCCAGATGTTTCCTTCTCTTACAAGTGAAACAGAATTAAGAATCAAAAGCTTCATAAGTCTCATACTAACGTAATATATGGAAAGTAAGGATATCATAATATGAAAAGCAACACGTCTAGTGGAAAGGCACCCTAACCCCCGTCCCCCAATAAAAAAAAAGAAGTAATATTAATACTAAGAATAAGTACGCCAGAGTATAACTATCCTCAGTAACATTTCCTCGCGATCCCCAAAGAGCTCTAGTTTATCTTTGCTTTTACACCTCTTCCTCCGCCACGTCCTCGTTCCTTATCTCTTGGCAAAACCTTCCAGTTTGCTGTGAGGAGTTACTCTTACAATATGGGCGTAAAACCTTTACTCCCTCCCGCTTGATCACAATTTTAACCACTTTCATGCCAGCACGAATTTATTTTGGTTCCCTGAGACCTGAAACAAGGTCGCTCTCATGGATCCAACGTTCCCCATTTATTGGCACGTTATGTATTCTCTTCATAAATGTAAGTACATATATAAACCAAGGGAAAACCTTGATTTTATTGGGGACAGGCAGTCGACCTCAATCATACTTAAACGTCATTTTAGGGCTTTTGGATGATGTGTAACGTAAATGGGATGTGGCGTAAATGTGTGTGTGTGAGAGAGAGAGAGAGAGATGAGAGAGAGAGTTAGGAGAGAGAGAGAGGAGAGAGAGAGAGAGAGAGAGCGGGTTCGAAAGTATAAAAAATCTAATCTAAGAATTGGATGAGACTGGAAAAACTTAAAATAAGTATTGAAGAGAAAAAGTGATGGAGAAATCATGTGACTGAAAGATGATGGAATGTGAAGAAAATCGGAAAAATACGGTACTCAAAAGACAGAGATATATAGGAAAATAGCCAATAGAATGAAACTTTGTAAAAAGCATAAAAACATGTGAAAATAGAAAAGAAAAATAATAAAAATAATACTTACAATCAGGCTATCAGGCCCCGCTTACAATTCATGTTTTAAAACCTGAGAAGAGAGAACATTTAATTTTTTCTTCACTTCCCACTTTCCTTTTACAACAGCAAATCAATATTGTACATAGTTTAAGTAAAGCTCAAGTTTACCTCGATTACATTTCATCAACTGTACGAGTTCATATGAATGAGATGAAAGTGGTGCAGTATCTATGGCTTGTTGATGACCTGCCTGCTTAAACTTGGTAGTACGCAATATTGTGACTGAAAGGGTGGGAACCATCTCGAACCGTTTAATGAATAATCAGTTCACAGCCGGACCTCAAACTGAGAAGGAGTGAGTCAGGTCACATAAACAGAAAAGGAAGCTAGCCGATAAGTGATATTTGGAACTGTCTTTAAAAAATATAGATTCTTTTTGAACTCTCAGAGAATTTTCACCACATCAAATTTGCATCTTCGAAATTACCAAAATACATTCAGTTTTAATTAGAATAAAATGAGAACAATAGGAAAATTTTACATTGACAGTGGAGGTAAACAATACCGATAACAATCTAAAAGCGAATGAATTTGAAATTCGTTAGGAAAACCAAAAGAATGGAAAATCGCCAACAACAAAGACAATTAATTAACTTCCTTCCTGTATGCGTAGTTTTTTAGACTTCGGAAAACATATTCTAGATTAATCAAAATACAATTGTCCCGCTAAATCTCAGAGTGGAAATGAAAGGCGTTCTATAAAACTCCAGTGATCCTATCCAACGTTTTATTTTTTTGATGAAATCAACAGCAACAAACAGCATACCGCCAACAATGAAAGAAGAAAAATATTAGTTTTATAATCCGTTTTCCGAAGACCGGTTGAAGTCGACTATCCGGGATCAATTTCATTAATTGGGTCGACGGTAGGATGAAGACTTCACCCAAGAATCTTGAAAGAATTCACATTTCTGCAAAACCGTCTCTTAAAATATATTCTTAACTATCCACATAATAAATATATCAAAAGAATATATAATTAATAATGACAGTGCTTTTAATATTTTTTCTGGTGGTATTTACAGCGAATGGAAAAAATAATTAGTGATGCAAATTTGCGAACATAACCTAACCCACACATCGTGAAATCGGAGGCAGTGCTAATAAAATCTGTTTCAAGGACGGAAATGACTATTTGGAGAATGGCATATACTACACCTCGAACCGGCGACTTTACGAAATACGGTAACGTTACATCAATTGCCTTTCTTGTTGTCTCGAATAACTCCGACGGTACTGAAAGATGCAAACGTTTATTCACAAAACAGTGCTTCATGCGTTGAATCCATCGCTGTATTTTGAAACAATCCAAAGACAAAACATGGTGCATTGTAAAGAACTACACTGAATCCCTATGTAAATTCAGTGCCTATTTCTAGACATCCACTAAAGCTGCTCCACCACTACAGTGACTGACTCAAACAATACCATAACAACAACGGCTATCTCGGGTTTAAAAGATTTTATTGCTATACTGTCAGTTCCAAACATTCAATACATATTGTTTGTACATGGCATACAATATAACTATATAGTACTTCAATTTTATAAAATAAAGACATCTTCAAAAAACAGAACATGTTCAGTAAAGAGGTAGATGAAGAATTCTACAGAAAAAAAATATGAAGCGCTAAGTCACCGGGACCAACTAATTTGGTGTTAAAAAGAGGAGAAGTTCTTCATTACATAATACAATTATATCTAAGCTACGGAATATAAAGAACTTTGAATTTAAAATCTACAAAGGGAAGAGAAAAAACAAACACAAAATGTAAACTCATCAGCATTCTCGGAAGCTGGCGTTCACTCAGATATCAGGATTTCTCTTCACTTTGAAGCCGGCTACCCCGTGACCAATAAAAACCTTATTTTTTTATCACTTAATTAATGAAGATGCTGGAGATTGAATAGATATAAACACAAGAGGAGGTGGTGAAACAAAGCTCTAGGGAGAAAGAAAGTATTAAAAAATCCAGTCACTTTAAACCTGGAAGATAATGAGTATGTAACGATTTTTTTATTTTTTCATGTTTAAATCTTAAACCTGGAAGATAATGAGTATGTAACGATTTTTTCATGTTTAAATCTAAGAACTATCTAGGTTCGTGATCTACGATATATAACAGCTAAGAACAAAACAGTATTGCAACGCAACACCTTTTCTCTCTCTCACCTGGTCATAACACTCATCCATACACCTGAATTTCATGAGATTGCAGTCCAGTACATAAAATCGTGTAGTATCACGTGAATACAGTGATGTGAACTATCCTTTATATTGTTTACACATACATATATATACACACATCACTGCGGAATTGAAGACATCATGAACAAAGATATTAATAATAATAATAATAATAATAGTAGTAATAATAATAATAATAATAATAATAATAATAATAATAATAATAATAATAATAATAATAAATAATAATAATAATAATAACCAATGCACGGACAATACATGAGACAGACTAAAGAACTAGCCAGCGATGACACATGGCAATGGCTACAGAGGGGAGAGCTAAAGAAGGAAACTGAAGGAATGATCACAACGGCACAAGATCAGGCCCTAAGAAAACCAGATATGTTCAAAGAACGATAGACGGAAATAACATCTCTCCATATGTAGGAAGTGCAATACGAAAAATGAAAACCATAAACCACATAGCAAGCGAATGCCCGGCACTTGCACAGAACCAGTACAAAAAGGAGGCATGATTCAGTGGCAAAAGCCCTCCACTGGAGCCTGTGCAAGAAACATCAGCTACCTTGCAGTAATAAGTGGTACAAGCACCAACCTGAGGGAGTGATAGAAAACGATCAGGAAAAGATCCTCTGGGACTATGGTATCAGAACGGATAGGGTGATACGTGCAAACAGACCAGACGTGACGTTGATTGACAAAGTCAAGAAGAAAGTATCACTCATTGATGTCGCAATACCATGGGACACCAGAGTTGAGAAAGAGAGGGAACAAAAATGGATCAAGTATCAAGACCTGAAAAACAAATAGAAATAAGAAGGATATGGGAATATGCCAGTGGAATCGTACCCACCCATAATCCAATAGGAGCACTAGGCACGATCCAAGATCCCTGAAAAGGAATCTAGAAAAACTAGAGGCTGAAGTAGCTCCAGGACTCATGCAGAAGAGTGCGATCCTAGAAACGGCACACATAGTAAGAAAAGTGATGGACTCCTAAGGAGGCAGGATGACAACCCGGAACCCCACACTATAAATACCACCCAGTCGAATTGGAGGGCTGTGATAGAGCAAAAAAAAAAAAAAAAAAAGAAAAAAATATAATAATAATAATGATAATAATAATAACAATAATAATAGAGTGAAAAAATGGATAAGTATCATAAGATCTGAAAAATAGAAATAAGAAGGATATGGGATATGCCAGTAGAAAAATGTACCCATAATCATAGGAACATAGGCACGATCCCAAGACCCCTGAAAAGGAATCTAGAAAAAAACTTGAGGCTGAAGTAGCTCCAGGACTCATGCAGAAGAGTGTGATCCTAGAAACGGCGCACATAGTAAGAAAAGTGATGGACTCCTAAGGATGCAGGATGCAACCCGGAACCCCACACTATAAATACCACCCAGTCGTTTGGAGGATTAAGTAATAGAGCACAAAAAAAAAAAAAATAATAATAATAATAACTTTTCTGCACTATTACAAACCTACTACACTCTCACAACCTTCCATCTATCACTTATTTGGACCATTATAAAAAAAGCCAATAAAATTCGCTGACGTATGAATGCAGGAGAGAGAGAGAGAGAGAGAGAGAGAGAGAGAGAGAGAGAGAGAGAGAGAGAGAAATTAGCTAAAGTTTCAAAGTTATACATTGTGCATTTTTTTCTATTTGGAACCCACTCAAGCAAATTGGTTCCGGGAAGCACAACCGCCTTCCGAGCCTACCGTATCCAATTTGACAAATGAAAGTAAAGATATGTCGGAGTTTTGGTGGTAACAAATAGCACTTCACAAGTACATATAGTTTCTAAGGATTTATCTCTCATTTTTAAACCACAATGAACTTTTACATTTTGTCCATTTTGACAATTTTTGGTATGTTTGTGTCTATAAAAGGAAAAATAAGTTTAGTTTTGTAAGAAGTTTCAAATAAATTAAGCCACTGCATTACTGACCTAGAAAGCAAGGGCTTTTCATGCAACGTAATTATTTCTTGATATTTCTCTTTAAAAAAAATATTCTACATCATCGACGTTAAAAAAGGTAACGTCAATTAAGTTTCAATGTCTCAAGGACGCTGGGCAGAAAGTTCTCATCTTTTCATGGTTCGTGGCCAAATTAAGCTAATCCAACTTCGGAAGGCGGTCTAATAAGTCTTCCAAGAAAGTAATCCCTTCTCTTTTCCTCTAGCCAGTTCCCATCAAGCTCTCTCTCTCTCTCTTCTCTGCTCTCTCTCTCGTCTCTCTCTCTCTCTACTCCTTAGTTCTAGTTCCACTTTTAAAATTAAGTTGAGAAGCTCTAATGTGTTTTTTATTTTTTTTAAATGGAGTACTTACCCACTCCATGCCTCGTCAGCATCTTACATAATATGAACATTACATTTCATCGCTGTAGTCTTTTCTTAAAAAAAAAAAAAAAATCTTTTCTATTCAGTTTTCTCTTGAAACACGTTTCGTTCTCAAGACCAATTTAAGCAAAACGTTATTCTAATCCCCCGACTCTCTCTCTCTCTCTCTCTCTCTCTCTCTCTCTATATATATATATTATATATATATATATATATATATATATGTATGTATGTATTACACACACACACACACACACACACACACACACATATATATATATATATATATATATATTATATATATATATATATATATATATTATATATCGAACCACAAATGTCCTTAATATCTAATTCGCTCTACCTCGAATTAATATATTTTCATATATGCTTAACCGAGGGGGAATTTATTAAGCGATAATAGAATTGGCGATCGACAGGCGCGAACCAGCGACCTCCCAATTCTAGGACTGGCAGTGAAGCTTAAACCACCCCGACACCGCAAGAGATATAAGTTCATGCCGCCTCTTGCGGTGTCGGGGTGGTTTAAGGCTTCATGCCAGTCCTAGAATTGGGAGGTCGCTGGTTGGCGCCTGTCGATCGCCAATTCTATTATCGCTTAATAAATTCCCCTCGGTTAAGCATATATGAAAAATATATTAATTCCGAGGTGGAGAGCAAATTACATATTAAAGGAACATTTGTAGTTCGATATATGTATATGAATCACGATAATGTGATAGACATATATATATATATATATATATATATATATATATATATATATAATATAATCATACCTCCCATTTCTACAATTATTCAAAAAAACCTTCGTTCCTACCCATTCCGGTCAGACGGGAACCTTCGGAAAACAGCCACTCCCATTCAAACGCTTAGGGTGAATGAAGGATGTGACTAAAATGTGAATTACCCGAAATTTCCATCGAGAAACGTTAATATACGAAATGAAGTCAATCGGAGGAGCAAAGAGATTAAAGGAATTGAAAATCCAAGAAAAGATGGAAACTGGAATCTACAGGTCTTATGATTCATGCGATGGTCGATTCTGATTCATTCTCAATAATGATGAACTGACAGGAAGACCTGCTAGCAATATTCCACGAGATGTATAAAACGTTTTCTTTGAATGATCAGACAGAGAGAGAGAGGGAGAGAGAGAGAGAGAGAGAGAGAGAGAGAGAGAGAGAGAGAGAGTGTCTCTCTCTCTCTCTCTCTCTCTCTCTCTCTCTCTCCTTTTATTTAAGTAGACCTTTCCTCTTGTTTTAACAAATGTAAGGTAATCAAGAACGGTTATAACAAATATCCATTTTAATATAATCTTTTTTGTTTATATCATCGCAAACCTCAAAAAATATGTACCATAAGTTGGTATTTCTTCACTATCTATGATCGTGAAAATTGCTGACGCCATGGCTTGTATCTCGAGCAGTATCAAGTCTCATTATTGGCAAACTTCCTGCCCATACTGCCCTAGCCGTAATTCTGTCTATGCACATATTTACACTACAAAACCTAATTCAAATAAATCACTGACGGAACAAAATCTTCTTACGAACTAGAATAGGGGGATCATCGAACCATACTTCAGTATTTGCTCATGACTCCTGCGATGTGGTGTAAGGTCAGCAGCACCAAAGGGCTCCAAAGGGAAGTCAGACTTAAATACAACACAGGGTGCACTGAAAAATAACAGGCCATTTTTTGTCATCATTCCCAAAACTAACAACGTTTGGCAAAAGAGAATTTCATATAGAACATGCGTGTAGTGAATAAATAAAAATTTAATTTTTCATCTTACTGTTATGTTGCTCGTCTATGATTTGGCTCTATCCGCCTTGGCTACTGGGTCGGATCTGGGAGGCTTGATTGAATGGACGCACAAGTCTATTAGCTTATCTTAGTTATGCCACAGTTGAGACACTTGCATAATTTACTAAGGGAGATGCGCTGTAATCAGCTCGAACTTGAGAACTTGAAGGATGTTGTCACTAAATTAGCTTAAATAAATTTTCGCTATTTGGGTTACAATAGAAGATGAACACCATTGAAGGATGGTGACACGTGGTGAATTATCGATCCAGTAAAGAGAAAGCTATGCTAAGTATAGTAAATAATCCCATCTTATTAAATGCTAATACGTTATTCTCACCGTATTTACGATACTTTCTTATGAACTATCTTGTCTGTTAAAATAATTCCCATATAATTTAATGGAGGTGCTTACCGTCTAGTGAAGAAAACGATAATCTCCAAGCAAAATACTAAATTTATCAGTGCATAAACATCAAACAGATGAAGTTCCTATAATACTCTATGTAATTACCAAAGGTATAGAATAGAAGTAAAACATAAAATAATTAACGGCCAGGCGGACAACCAACCTGGATTACTATCAATATGCTTCTGTCTTATAACCTGACTTGTCACTTTTCCTGGCATGCGAAGATAGGAATGTTAATCAAGGCCAATCAAAAGTAGGAGCATTATCCCCTTAATCAGTTATTTACAACACAAAATACTGGCAAAGAATCAACATCTTTCAGCCTTTACGAAGCTTCCTATCTCTTATTTCTTTCCCTCTCAGCATCCTCAGCACCACAACAGTCTGTTTTCCTTAATCTCTTAATTATATTTCCCCTCTCTTGTTCTGAAATGCACTGATATTTTATATAATTTATTCGCTGCGTTGAATCCCTTCTTCTCATCTTCTCAATGATAACCTTTCACGTTATCCCATTTGAATTCATACCGAGTAAGACATTATTTTACAAGCCCATATATTCTGCAATGACGACACAGGTTTGTAAGTATTCAAGAGCAGTTCCCACGAAATCCTCTCCTTCCTTTCGTTTATCTTAGACAAAAGCGCTGCTGCAATGCAATGCTATTATGAGAATTGCTTTGCTTGTCCAATAATCTTCTTTCTGTAATAGGTTAATGCCATTATGCCATGAAGGTAACGGTGGTGGTGAACGACGAGTGAGGTAAGACGGAGGGAACGTGTCATGATTTCGTTACGGTACGAGAGAGAGAGAGAGAGAGAGAGAGATAGGAGAGAGAGAGAGAGAGAGAGACCCACTACGCTCATTCACATTACACAATGGACAAGAGGATGTGGGAGGGCGTTAGGCGTACAGTAGAAGTGTATAATTGGCGAGAGAGGAGCCATGTTGCATACCTCTCTCTCTCTCTCTCTCTCTCTCTCTCTCTCTCTCTCTCTCTCCTGCAATAATATTTGGGTAACTACTCTGAGAATCCAATAATAACATCACTAACTACAACTCATGGGTAAATTCGAGCGTTACTGAGTCACTTTAGCTTACGGTAACATTCATAATTTTTCAACAACACTAACATTTCTCCATCTAACCACAAATTGTTTGAACACTGAACCCCTATAGATCTATACACTTATAGTCTCAAACGTAATTTAGACACTACATATAAAGAAAATAAATATAAAGAAAACGAATAAAAAATAAAATGTCAGACAGAGTCTTCGACAAAAACCAGCGAACAGCGCAAAATCTTTGACCAGATTTTCCCAAGAGAATCACATTAGACGACCTCAAAATTTAAAACAGATCACCAGCAACAAGGCAGGCAGTCTCTTTGTTTTCTTGGCCAAAGAGAAATAAAACAAGAAAGAAAAAGTGCATTAGTCTTTGACATATTCGTATACTATATATATATTATATATTATATATATATATATATATATATATATATATATATATATATATATATATATATATATATATATTATATATATATATATATATATATATATATATATATATATATACAATGTAGACATTGTATAAATATGCTGAATTCTGTTTTCATTTCTATTCGATTATTTCCTGGAATAACTACTTATTTTCATGTCTTGAGGATAAAACTGCTCTCTCTCTCTCTCTCTCTATCTATCTACATATATATATATATATATATATATATATATATATATATATATATATATATATATACATATATATATATATATATATATATATATATATATATATAACTAAATCACGAAAGTTCGGAACGTGATAAAATCCATAAATAAAGATATAGTGCCATGAAGGAAAAATAAACAAGAGGAGGATCGGCGAGATCTTTCGACGTTAAACGTCCTTTACTGAGCAGAAACTGACATAAATGAGGGAAAAGACAATACAAGAAGACTCGTATAACTGACAGATAGGGATTATAAAGAGATTAGTACCTAGAATCCGACACACCTGGAAGAGTGAGGAAACCTTCCCAAACAAGCATAAACAATGGGTGCAATTCAAGGTTTCAGACAATCACTCAGATACAAGGACAAGACAATTAAAGGATTATAGTTGACGGCTTTTCAGAACTTGGGTAAACAAAACCATATTCACAATACATGTCAGACATACATTACAACAAAGATAACTCTAAGGCAACTGATTTTTATTTAAGTCTGTAATTATATCTTTGAGGTCATTCTTAAACATGTTTACAAATACAAGGGTCTAAATGAAAAAGGCCACGACTAACATTGAAATTACAATGAAAAGT
>NC_087202.1:64777126-64784733 GCF_015104395.2 Macrobrachium nipponense | reverse complement strand
GATTATGCCAAAATTAATTGAACAACAAAAAAGCTCATCTATATATGTATATATGTATATATGTATATGTATATATATATATATATATATATATATATATATATATATATATATATATATACATATATATCAGAGAGAGAGAGAGAGAGAGAGAGGGAGAGATATTGTCATACCTTTTCGGATTGCCACTAAAAGTTTTTTTTTTTTTTTGTTTGTTTTTGGTTTTATTATTACATGACGAATTAAAGTACATTATTCTTGGGTGAAAGGTGCTATTTTAAGCAGAAAAACCATCCACATTTTGTAATACGTTAAGTGACGAAGTTCAGTCATTTCCAGGAATCAAGAAACTGGTACTCACCGATGCACAGCATTCCATTTGCATACTTCCAACCCCTTAAGAATTTGTTGTTCCAAACTTTCAATGGAATTTCTTTAGACATGCACATGGAGCTGCCCTGACAGGGTACATAAGGCATCCTTTTTTTTAAGTATGAGGGTCAGGATCTAGGTCACTATCGTTCTCAAATAGTTCACACAGGTTCACACAGAGAGGCAGACGAATTTGAAGGTAAGTGGACAGTGTCTTTCAGGCAAACCCATGCATGGTGACCTTTTTTGTTCCAATTTTGGCCGAAATCTGTTGAGCAGTATAGGAGTTGCAATAGAATTTCACCATAAGACATGCCGATGGACAGGCAGATACAGACACACAGACCATTTTCCCATACACGGGCATCTATATATGACTTTCTACCTGTCGTGCTAAGTTTGAAATCTCTTCAGTGTGTAGGAGGAGCTGTGAAGACAGGGGAAGGAGGACAGACACACTTGTCGCTTCCACGTGAGTGAAAGTTCCTGGAATAGATCAGTGATCCTGATGCTTCGTTTTTAAGTTCTCGCTTCGATTCTGGCCTACCGTTGGCAAAGAAAAGAGCCATTCTGGCAGACGTTCATTGCTTATTTTATTATGAAAATAAATTAAGAGGCATATATCGTAAAAGAACTACAGCTACATTCGCAGCCAATTCAATTTTTCAAATATTGGAAAGAGAGAGAGTCACAAAGACTAGGATGTCTCAAACGACTTAAATAATTCCATCCGCGAGAGAGAGAGAGAGAGAGAGAGAGAGAGAGAGAGAGAGAGGGGAGAGAAAAGAGAGAGGAGAAAATGTTTTTTTGTGAAATAGGCATGTTTCTAACTAATAATCATTGATTTATGAATGGATGCGTTTAATATTTGAAAATTTCTGCCAACAAGTAGCATGTAAAGTTGGACACTTATGAGCAAATAGGCTTAAACATATAAACTTAATAGTGCCAAAATTTTCCAATAATAATAATAATAATAATGATCAAGACCTGAATATCGAAATCAGAAGATATGGGAACATGGCAGTGGAAATTGTACCCACAATCATAGGAACACTAGGCACAATCCCAAGGTCACTGAAAAGGAACCTGGAAAATTAGATGCCAAAGTAGCTCCCAGACTCATGCAAAAGAGTGTACTACTAGAAACAGGGCCCAAACTATACAATCCACTCAGTAGACTAGGATGACTGTGATAGAAATAATAATAATAATAATAATAATAATAATAATAATAATAATAATAATAATAATAATAATAATAATAATCATCTCAGGCTGTTGGTTACTGTCGTTGTGGTGGTCAGTTGCTGGATGACGACCGTCTTCCCCTTCAATTCGGTTGAATACCTGGCTGCCGGACGAAGCTCCTCTGTTGCCAGAGGTTCCATTTACGTCGTTGGCGTATATTCCTTCATTTCTTTCCACCATCATTGCTGAGTTTGCTATTAACCCATAGCTGGGACCCTATCCCACAGGTGATTAGGTACCCATTTAAAACAACTGAGTAGACTGAGGAAATTATGTAAAGATCCTTTCCCAAGGAATCAACGCCGAGGAGAGCGGTCACCCATCCAACGAGTGACCAGCCCCAATGTTGTTTAACCAGTCGATTGACGACCTAACCCACTCTACCACGGCGCCACACCTTCGACATGATACCACACACATGGATAATAGAATGCCTGAAAATATATGGGGCAGAGGAAAACACCTCATTCAGCTTTCCTCAAAACAAATACAATGCGCCAAACTGGAATACAATACTTTACAAGTTCTGGAATAAGACTAGCAGAGATTAATATCAAGAGAGGGATCTTTCCAGGGAGACTCACTGTCCCCACTACTCTTCGTAGTAGCCATGATTCCCCCATGACAAAAGTACTACAGAAGATGGATGCTGGGTACCAACTCAGGAAAAGAGGCAACAGAATCAACCATCTGATGTCCATGGACGACATCAAGCTGTATGGTAAGAGCATCAAGGAAATAGATATCCTAATCCAGACTGTAAGGATTGTATCTGGGGACATCAGGATGGAGTTTGGAATAGAAAAATGCGCCTTAGTCAACATACAAAAAGGCAAAGTAACGAGAACTGAAGGGATAAGCTACCAGATAGGAGCAACATCAAACACATAGATGAGACAGGATACAAATACCTGGGAATAATGGAAAAGGAGGGGATATAAAACACCAAGAGATGAAGGACGCGATCAGGAAAGATATATGCAGAGACTCAAGGCGATACTCAAGTCAAAACTCAACGCCGGAAATATGATAAAAACCATAAACACATAAGCAGTGCCAGTAATCAGATACAGCCGCAGGAATAAGTGGAATGGACGAAGGCAGAACTCGCAGCATAGATCCAGAAAACAGGAAACATATGACTATACACAAAGCACTACACCCAAGAGCAAATACAGACAGACTATACATAACACGAAAGGAAGGAGGCGAGAGGACTATAAATATAGAGGATCTGCGTCAACATCGAGAGCAGAGCACTGGGCAACTATCTGAAAACCAGAGAAGGACGATGGCTAAAGAGTGCATGGGAAGAAGGACTAATAAAAGTAGACGAAGACCCAGAAATATTACAAATACAGGAGAATGACAGACAGAACAGAGACTGGCATAACAAACCAATGCACGGACAATACATGAGATAGACTAAAGAACTAGCCAGCGATGACAATTGGCAATGGCTACAGAGGGGAGAGCTAAAGAAGGAAACTGAAGGAATGATAACAGCGGCACAAGATCAGGCCCTAAGAACCAGATATGTTCAAAGTATGATAGACGGAAATAACATCTCTCCCATATGTAGGAAGTGCAATACGAAAAATGAAACCATAAACCACATAGCAAGTGAATGCCCGGCACTTGCACAGAACCAGTACAAAAAGAGGCATGATTCAGTGGCAAAAGCCCTCCACTGGAGCCTGTGCAAGAAACATCAGCTACCTTGCAGTAATAAGTGGTACGAGCACCAACCTGAAGGAGTGATAGAAAACGATCAGGCAAAGATCCTCTGGGACTATGGTATCAGAACGGATAGGGTGATACGTGCAAACAGACAGACGTGACGTTGATTGACAAAGTCAAGAAGAAAGTATCACTCATTGATGTCGCAATACCATGGGACACCAGAGTTGAAGAGAAAGAGAGGAAAAAACGGATTAAGTATCAAGATCTGAAAAATAGAAATAAGGAATATAGGGATATGCCAGTGGAAATCGTACCCATAATCATAGGAGCACTAGGCACGATCCCAAGATCCCTGAAAAGGAATCTGGAAAAACTAGAGGCTGAAGTAGCTCCGGGCCTCATGCAGAAGAGTGTGATCCTAGAAACGGCGCACATAGTAAGAAAAGTGATGGACTCCTAAGGAGGCAGGATGCAACCGGAACCCCACACTATAAATACCACCCAGTCGAATTGGAGGACTGTGATAGAGCAAAAAAAAAAAAAAAAAAATAATAATCTAATAATAATAATGTTTTAGGGAAGTAGCGATTTCAAGATTCTAAACCCCAATCACACAAGAAATCTTTGCACCGTCGGCAAATAAAAAAAGAGCTAACCTATGAGGATAATTTCACGAAAAAAATTCAATGAAGATAACAGGGAGTATTTATAAAAGTACCCTTTCCCACAATTCTGTTAACCCACCAGAACCTATTAAAAATTCGGTTCCTTTCTTCCACCACAGTAAATGACTAGATCAAGCGCTCATTCCATATAGAAAATTTTATGCAAGAACATTTACTTCATGACCTCAGTCTTTTCGGACTATATTTTCTTAAAAAACTGTACATCCCCTAAAAAAATAATTATATCCATAAAAAAATGACATTCCACGACGAGCTGCCGCTTAAGGTTTAAACTAGCTTTAAAAGAAGGAAAAACGCAAAAAACTATATTCTTATGGAAAATATTAACCGTTTAAACAAATTCATTGTTAGGATTCTAACATACAACGGATTATACTGTGCATATAAGAATTAACCAACACGTTACCCCTTATCACATGAAATTGTCTATTAATGACAGTTGGAACTCATGAAACTGATAAGGTAAACTTAGAGACAGGTTTAGTTTGCTAGAAATAATAGGGATTACCCGTCCTTTCTGAATATAGAAATAACAAAATAAGTAAAACAAAAAACGGTTAACTAAACACGAAAGACGGAGTATTATATCACCTCAAAACTGCAATCGCGTAAACAACTGCGAAGGATCTTTTGCAAACAGTCAAGGGTTTGCAAATCAAAGACTCAAGTATCCTACCGCGCACAGAAAATTATTTTCCGTTTCCTTACCCCTTAATTTTCGCAATTTCACCTTGAAAGTGAGCCAGCGTCATAAGACATGATTTTCATGGGTTAAGAGAAGTTTATTAGATCACGATTGTAAGGTTAAGAATGATGAAGATGGCTATAATGGAAAATAAAACAAAGATTATAACGGCAGCGAAGATCGTACACATTTCTTAAGTGTTATAAAATATTAAAAGACAGGCTTCAGGGAAGAAAGATTACACATAAAGAACCAAGGCTACTAACAAAAAAAAATGTCCTTGCAGAGGCGGCCCTTCAAGAATTACCTTCTCCCATCTCCTTGCATCATTATGGGATACGAGTGAAAATGAAAAAAAATGCATTAACTACTCTACACCTAATTGGTCATTTTTTACACCAAAAGGAAACTCACATAATTCAATGGATGAGTTCATAAGAAAGATAAAACCCTTTTCCTTTACAGACGGCCCCTTCAGAAAGCTGAGTGCCATCATGTGAAGGGTCCGATATAAAGTTTGGCTGGAAGACCAGCTTTTTTACTTGTTATAGTCCAGTTATGGGGTATTACAAAGGAGAGGGTCATTGAGGGTCAGAGAGAGAGAGAGAGAGAGAGAGCGGGGGGGGAGGTTAGGTGTGGGGGGGAGGGAGTTCTTAACAAGGAAGAACCAACCCAATAAAATTTTAAAACACAAGAATGGGTAAAATGATTACACAACTTGCTCCAATAGGCAATGAAAAATGCTGGACCGACTCTAACATACTGCTGACTCCAGTAAGCTAGAAATGTGCCAAGTCAAATTACACCTGGTGACTGGAATCATATTTTCCTTTGAAATTCAAGTAATATTCAGAAACTTCTGGGAACTGTATATATTCATTTATAAACGATACTTAAGGTACGAATAATAATTTAAAATTGCCCAAAATACATATACTACTTCAGAGTATGTGCATAATGGCTACAAATGCAGGTAGGCACAAGTGCGCAATAAAAACAAAACAGGAACACGATACGGCCTGCTTAGCTTTATTGCAAGAACAGATGCCGCTACACTCTTACTCCAAGAAGACACTGGATTCCGGATGAGAGAGAGAGAGAGAGAGAGAATTACGTATTTGACATAAAGGAAATAACTTTAGTACTTCAAATGGTTCAAGGCTGTTGGTTAGTGTGACTTCAAAAATACAAAAACAAAGTTTTTTTTTTTTTTTAAAGCTTTAATCAAGATACACTAAAAGTGTATAATGATATTTTTGAGACACATCAGGATTTTCTTACAATTAATCATGTCTAAAAAAATTAAGGCGTAGTCGCCAAATTTAGAAAGAAATACTACAGGAAAAGAAATATATTTTTTATCGCTTCTGTCCCGAGTCACGGAACTGTTGCTCTTCCGCTCGTACTCCTTACAGTACGTATAAGGTGTTCCCTGAGGACGAAACTATACCCGAGAGGCCCATGAGACTCACTGTTGTTCACTATGACATACTGAGTCGCCTCACAAACACTCTTCGCTACCGCTCCGTCACGCAGATGTTCATAGAAATATCGCCTGGATAACTTTAAAATCACTGTAAGGCAAACAATGCCCAGTGTGATGACCCGGCTGAGAAACAGCAGCAATTCGCTCATACAAGCATCCGAAGCAGTGAGGAGAGAAGAAGATCTAAACTGTGGGAAAGATGGGAAAATGAGGCGTCTGTTGCCTGAATGACTTAATCTCTATTTTTGCAAGGTGTCATCTGCAGAATATGGCATTATTATTATATTTCCACGATTACTGTTATTACTGTTTTTTATTATTACTGTGAATACTATCAATATAGTTTTGCTACTTTCACTTTTCGTATTTAACCTTCAGGACCTGATTACTGTAACCATCTTAGGTCCTTAGCTGTACTTTAATTATATGCAATGTGTTCACTAATTGTTATCATTTTTAATGTTTTTTTTAAACTACTATTTCTCAAATATAAATGTTTTACCTTTATGTGAATATCTATCTGTTTTACTTCATCAGCAACGGTATGATATTGTCGATTATCATTTTGTCATGTTATCTCATGTACCTAGACTCGGTATGTTATCGTCTATGCTTTGTATATTCCATGTATATGGCCTTGAGCTGAAATAAAATTGACTGTTGTTATTATTATTATTATTATTATTATTATTATTATTATTATTATTATTATTATTATTATTATTATTATTATTATTATTATTATTATTATTATATTATTATTATTTCTTAAAATGTTTGGGGACCACACTTTTATTTATTTTTTAGACATGATTAATAGTAAGAAAACCAGGGTGTCTAAAAAATTTAATTTTAAATTTTTTGTGCATTTTAATAAAAGCTTTTTCTGAAAAGCTTTTTTGTATTATATTTTTTTATTCCATACGTTTTAGTTTTGACAAAAACTGTAACCGATTTAGGATTGTAGGTAACGAAACTGATATACTGTCGAGCCAAAGAAGGTTATTTACAGAGTCAGAGATATTGCGAAAAATCCGAAGAGTTTCATAAAAGTCCTCAGATGCTGAGAGAGGTCACTGTATGGTCACTAGAGGTCACTGGTGACCGCGTGATCATGTAAGGCAGGCTGTAACCATTCAAATTTTCTAGCCAATCAGACGAAGGGATCAGGTCGAAAATTGACTGACAAGTTTTAACTAAGACATACATACAAGCAAACATGCTCAAAAGCAAATTAAATAAAAGCGTAAAAAAACAGATGAAATTTAAACTATTCCAGCATGATGGCAGGTTCTAATTAGATCCATACATGGAAATATCTCACGCTGAAAGAATCCATAAAACATATGCGTGCTTTACAAAGAGGGCTAAAATAATATGATATGCCTCGCCCATCAGTCCCTGAAAGACCAACAAAGAGATAACGTTCGTTCCTGTTTTTTTT
>NC_087202.1:64707126-64772126 GCF_015104395.2 Macrobrachium nipponense | reverse complement strand
AAAAAAAAAAAAAAAAAAAAAAAAAGAAAATGAGCCCAAGACCAACCCCAAATTATCACCAAAATGTTCTCAAGCTCTGACATTTCAGCAACCCACAAAATCAGTAAGGACCCTTTTACTGTCTAACAGCAAAAGCCTTTTACTGTTTATATAATTAATCTCCATGAAATATAATGCCAAACACCCTTTCATCTAATTCACATACCCTGACAAATTATATATCCTGTCCAAAACAGAAATGCTATGTAAGCTTAACCCCTACTACGACAAATCTCGTAGGAAAAGAAAAAAAAAGAGAAAAAAAAGATAATAACAACAATAATAAGTGAACTTTCTCATCACAGAACACACATAATATATATAATATATATAACCCAACGTTTTACCAACTAAATGCAGTATGTATCATTACAGAATTTGCTATCACAACAATTTCATCGATCAGAAACGACCGGAAAACAACCCCCTTAAATAGTATATCTCCGAAAATAGTGCAAAACTCCGAGTAATCAACACCAAAGGAAAAAAGTCAGCAACCGAATTCATCACAGCATTATCAGCAAAAATCCACCTGTGAACATCTCAGGTGCTCGAACTGCACTATAGATTTGTCTAGTCAGACTTGCAACCTCAGAAAACCATTATTCTCCAAATATTCTATACTAACACCATTATTCTCCAAATGGTCTCCAAAAATTCTATACTAAACATTATTCTCCAAAGAGCCCCAAAAATTCTATGCTGACATTATATAACCACATTTCACAAAATTATCTCCAAGATATCACCAAGGTGGCCAAAAAAAATTTCCTTAAAACATAACTCCCCCATGATATTACCCCAAGTATATAAAACAAATTATCACCTATTCGGGATATAAACCACAGTAAACCACAATTCCACAATTATATGCCACCAAAATGACCACTGGTGAATATAGAAATACAACACCTCCATAAAACCACAATGCAGTAATGCCACCTGCCCCTTAAGAGCCACCACACCAAAGGAACCACAAAACCCCCTCTTTTGGCTCGTGAAACCACAGAAATTCAGCTCCAAAAATCATAACCACAAAACAAAAAAATAAATCACCACCAAAGATTAATGCCACCCACATATCACCATATTAATAATATACCACTCCGGCAATGAAAATATTCCTCTCCATTTCACTAATAACCACATATCACCATATTCCCTTCTATTTCACCAATAACCACATGTGAAATAAAAACCAAGTATCAAAAAAAAAAAATGATTACTCTCCAAGCAGGGTAATCAAAAATGAAACTCTGTCCCCGAAAATGCACTCAAAGCCTCTACTGAAAACACTCGAAAAATGCCACATATATCTATCACGAAGGTTTCCATTTGCACCAAAATAACTGCAAAAATAACTGAACTAAACATAGCTCTTACCACCATAGGCCTAAAAACACTGGACTATCTCCAACAAAATAAAATATCACATGGCCAAAACATTATATCTCCAATTCTCCAGTAAAATAACAATAACCCAGAAAAGCATCTCTAAGGGGCTCAAAATTATAGTAAAAAACTATAAACTCTCTGTTTAGCATAACTGCTGAGAAGGGCAAAAACTTGGCAAATAAAATTGCCCAGGAAATCCTTGAAAAAATCATTAGTGTGCATAACTCATAACAGCAAAACTACAAATCCATAGTGTCTAAGCGAAGGCTTCCCCATATTCACTACGGCAAAGGCCACCAGAAACTTAATCAAGTTTCCTATCTCTGGCAAAGTTTCCACAAACACAATTGTGCAAGAGGCCAACAATTTCCAGAACACAAATATCCAGAAAAAAAAATGCAAAAAAATTCTCCCCTAAATCTCTCGCAGCATCAAACGGCTGAAATTATAAGTGCATTCCCAAACAATGATTCCAAGTTACGAACTGAGATATTAAAAATCCACACAAACTGTTCGGAGAGAAAAATAAATTCAAATTCACCCACGATAAAAAAAAAAGACTTACGTCAGCGATGGCTAACGTCCAAAAGGGGAAAAGAAAAACCAAGGGCACAGTTAACAATTCCTGTGACACTTGTAACATCTGTGACTCACGTAGACTTCAAGCAATTATCTATTAAACCCATAAAAAAAGGAAAACTCTGGGCTATCACAGAAAAAAAAAAATCACCCGGGCAAAAGAAGACCGGTAGGTATTCAATATGACTTTTACCATAGTCTTGAACAGGTCATTAACACAATATCCTCCGATAAAACACCATTAAATTTATGATTAGTACCTCCCATATTCACAAACATCACCACCCTTAGTATCATCACAAGCACCCATGTTAGTATCAGAAACAACACCAATATAAGTATCACCAGTATCACCAAATTCACCACCCATAAATCGCTGTCACATTCACAAAAATTATTACCACCTTGAACTCCAATAGAATCCCCATAAATATCTCCCGTAATAATTCTACGTAAATATCTCCCCATAAATATCTCCGTAAAATATCTCCCGCATCACCAGTATGAGCTTCAATATTGCCATTCACCCATAACTCCAGTATCATCACCACATTTGTTATCACCGAACACATCACCAGGCACATCCCCATTCTAAAATTATCTCTGTATCCCCCAGTTAAAATCATGTCCTCTACCATTACGCAAAGGCATTCTCCAAAGCGTAAGGAAAACTTGCACCATGTTCATATTTATTTATGTTCTCTTTACTCCAAAGAAAACAAAAATCATTCTAAAAGAGACCCTACGGGCATATCACATCATCTCTCAGTGGCTATCAGCTGATATGGCATTGAACTTTCCTATTCAAGGCCAAACTCACCCCCGTTACCCTGGCACAAAGAAAAATAAAAGTTCACCCTCCCTTTGGTACTACCCTGTGGATGCTCAGCAAAAAAAAAAAAAAAAAAATGCGCTGAGTGCGTATGCATGAGAGGCGCTGTCTCAAGGGCCAAAAAAAAATGCAATCCAAGCACCTCCAGAACTGAATTGCAAGTATGAAACAATTCATATGCATACGTATGTATTAAAAAAAACGAATGCGTCACCTCTAAACATGTGCTAAGAAAAAAAAAAACTCATCACGTTCTGCTCCTATGGAAAAAAAATATGGTAATCTGAACTGCCTCTTTAACTCCAAAAATGATTCATACACAAAGTTAGAAAGAGAGAGAAAAAAACCCAAGGGCCTAAAAAAAATGTAACACTCCCGTCGTCAATGAGAGAACACCAGATCACCGACTTGCGCATGTAAAAAAAGCCGAATACACACATAATCACATATGTTAGAACGACCCAATACTCAAGCAAGAAAGTACCTTGACAGATGCGCACTCACAATACCCACTGAGTAACAGACTCCCTGAGGCATCTCACGATAGACAATATACTGACGCTAATTGAATTTCTTCTCTCAGTACCAGAACGACTTCTGAATAATTCTTATCACCTGTCACCTATTAATTGAAATCCTAACACATTTTCACAACCAGACTCTCTAAAAATCCAGCCTCTTTAAGCTGCTATTAATCTCACAAAAGGCGTAACAACGGTCCAAACATCGCTAGCCTACCCAAACTTTAAACCTAAAAAAAAAGGGTGAAAATGCAGATTCTAATCTCTGTGTTTCTATTTTAAAAGGTAGCAATAGTGTGTGTCTAAGGCACTGGCAACTCTCTCTCTCTCTACACAACATCTCTCTCTCTCTCTCTCCACAACATAACCTCCCCCCCCCCCCCCACCCCCCCCCCTCCCCCCCCCCCCCATCCCTGCTCCATTACCTAAGGCCATTAAATCAGACTCGTGAACTTACAAAAAATAGATTTATTTAAGAGCAAAGTATTAGCTAAATATACTCAGGTTCTTAACAGAATCATTAAATGAAATGTTGAACTCAGACAACCCACTCCATATTTCTCCTACAATAACCCACATCATTTTAGTCATTAAAAAAAACTGGGCCAACAGTCATAATACAGTCTCCATAGTAACACCATGAAACATTAGTTAAGTTCCCATTGTTAATGCACTGTTCTTCTATTGCTTAACGTGAATGATGGAGAAACACAATTTTGACACGCACATATATTTCTTTATTAGATCCATGACGGTAACATCGATATGGTTATATTGTTAGGCGTTTATACATGTAGACTTGACGTATGCAGCGTAACTTGAAGTGATGTGATGTGGTGTGATGTGATGTGGTGTGATGTGATGTGGTTCAATTACTATGGATAAATGGAAAAGAAATCAACTTATGAATAATATGCTAATTTATACAAAATTATTAAGTTAATAACTAAGACTGATAGAAACAATATGCAAAGCTTAATTAAGTAAATTATGCATGTATAACGGCTAATTACAAAAAGCTAATACACAAAGTCAATATAATTAAGGCTCATATAAAGACATACGTTATATACAATGTAGGCTTACAAATGGGAAAAGATGAATCCGCTATTCTAAAACAATATAATAGGCGTTTACTTACAATTGTGTTCCTATAACAAACGGTCCAAATATTCCTCAGTAAATACCAACTTTCGTTACATTCGTTATATCCGGTCTGTATAAATCTCTTTTTAAACTGATAAGTTTCCTCATTTGTTACAGGAAGACACTATCGAATACCAAACAGTACACGTGACCGATAACTATGCATAAATTAGCTAAAACAACCCAACACCAAGTAAACAATTATTATGGCCGAGCGTAGACTCGAACCAGCAAACTACCACACAGCAAACCTTAACATTAACCATCGCGATAACAAGACAACACGAACATTATTTACAGTTAATCGTTGGGCATCAACATTACTCGACCTCTAAATCATATGATTTACAAAAAAAAAAAAAATATAGGATGCACAACTAATATTTCATTTCATACTACAATACGTGAATAGAACATGAATAAGCCAAGCTTAAAGAACAAACATTAAAACGATAAACACAACAAAAATAAAAATGAGTTTGACAAACAGATATGAACTAGAAATATCAATGTCATATAGTGTCTCTGGATAATATCTATAAACCACTTGATTCTTTTTCTTTTGGAATTAAGGAGTACGAGCTTGGTCCACTGGTCTGTGCAGTTCAGAAGATTGGGTTCGAAGTTTGACGCTTCTCACAACACCTCTGGAGTCTGGCAGTACCTCTGTTACACGTGCTAGTGGCCAGTGAAGTCTTGGCGTGTTCTCGTCTTTCAGGTGCATGATGTCACCTTCCCGTGTATTTCGTTGTTGTTTGTTCCATTTGGGGCGTTGCTGCAGGCTGACTATGTACTCCCTTTTCCATCTGCTCCAAGCAAAGTCCGAAGAATATTGTACTCTACGCCACCTTTTCTCGAGTACACATATTCTGGTTGCGAAGGTCCCGGTATTAACCTCTTGGGTGACTTCATGTGGAGGATCTGACTCGGACTTAGTGGTTCCATGTCGTCAGGATCATCAGAACAGGTCGTGATCGGTCTTGAGTTCACAATATATTCTACCTCGCAGAGAAGCGTGCGGAATGATTCATCATCGAGGCGAGTCCCGTGGTTGTAGAATAGCGCAGATAGAACTTTCCGAATGGTACGGATCTGGCGCTCCCGTACGCCGCCCATGTGTGATGCCATAGGTGGGTTGAGTTTCCAGTCGATATCATGTACAGTAGTTTGTTTTGGATTTTGTTTTGGTTCAGATCTGACCAAGCCTTGTTTAGTTCATTCCGTGTTCCGATGAGTTGGACCCGTTGTCGCATCGGATTTCTGTACCGTACTTCTGCGGGCTATGAAGCGTTGCAAGCAGTGAATAAAGGAATCTGTTTCAAGACTGTTAGCAGCTTCCAGATGAATGGAGCGACTGACAAGACAGGTGAATATGACGCCGTAACGTTTGAGCTCCTTGCGTCCCTCTTTTATAATGAAGGTGGCCCGAAGAAGTCTACGCCTGTGAATGTAAATGGTGGAGCTGGCTCGAGACGATCTTGAGGTAAGTCGGACAATTTTTTTTTTTTTGCTCTTGGCATGGCTTTCTTATTTTTCTGCACGTTATGCATTTGTGGAGTTGACGTCGGACAGCAGAGTTGATTGAAACAATCCAAAAGCGTTCTCTAATTGCTGCAATGGTGTGATTTCTACCAGCATGGCCGTGTTTCTCATGAGCATCTCGTACGATTAGAGTCGTGACGTGCGAGTGTTGTGGCAGTAGCATTGGATGTTTCACGTCATAGTCCATTGCGGCTTTCGAGAGGCGTCCTCCCACTCGCAGAGTTCCGTCGATGAGCACTGGGTCGAGACGGAATATCTTACTTGTTTTTGGTAGAGTGTTCTCTCTTGTCTTCTTTCATGGTTGTTTTCTTGAGATTCTTGACCTCGTTTGCTAAGGTGATCTTTTGTATAAAGCAAACTATTGCCTTTTCAGCCTTTTGCATGATCTGTGTGGTCCTTAAATTTATAGTTTGTTCTTTGTTTTGTAAGAAAGCCAAAAATGCTATGAATACTGCTACTGCTCTCTTCAGTCTCTCCCACCTGGAGAAATGGGTGATTAAAAACATAAACGGAGAGCCTTCTTCTGATGTAGCAGTAGTAGCTAAAGACATAAAGTCATCTTCTATGACCTGCAGTTCGCTGATAGGATGCATCTTTGCAGGGCATTCTGAAGCCGGCATATTCAAGAAATCCGGACCTTCCAGCCAATGAGTCATGTCTGACGATATCACAGAACCTACTCCATGTGATGCAACGTCTGCTGGGTTCAAATCAGTGCTAACGTACTTCCACTGGTTAGCGTTGCTGAAGTCTCTTATTTGACAGACTCTGTTGGCCACAAACACTGGAAAACGCTTTCTCTCAGCTCTGATGTAATAAAGGACTGTTGTTGAATCTGTGTAATAGCAGATTTCGTTGAGATGGAGATCAAGCTCAAGGGTCATTTTCTGTCCTAAATTTACAGCTACAGCGGCCGCTGTGAGTTCAAGCCGTGGGATAGATGTTGCTTTCAATGGAGCAACCCTTGCTTTTCCGATGAGAAATGAAGTTTTCGAACATCCACCCTCATTTGATGGTTTACTAGAATTCAGTTCTCTAAGCATTGCTTCTTTGCCGAACACTGGGTCATTGACACACTCTGCAGTGTTATTAACAAACTGGACAATGTCACCAAAGCATGAAGACCTGTTCTCGAGGAGTCTGCGGTTTGTGGCTTTTTCTCGCCATTTATTCCAGAGATAACTTGGCAATTTCTGGACCACCACCTGCAGATTCGGTGCATGATCAAGAACAGCTAGGTGAGTAAGTGCTTGCATGGCGCTGAAGCATTTTAGCAAGTAATACGAATATCTTATCAGACATTTCCCTTCGTCTGGTTTTATCGGCTTCCACTCGTTAAGTTGTTTCAAGTATGCCAGGGATACTTTATAAGGATCACCATACTCTTGTTGTAGCAACTGTTTTGTGTTTTGCCTGACTATAGCCTTGGTCTGCCTGCATGTATATACAGCTGCTGATGAGGTCCTTAGGTTCACCATCGGTATGCTGTAGAAGGTAGTAAAGTCTGTCACTGCTACTGGCTGTTCTAGAGGAGATCCTGGTGTCAAACGCCAGTATGAAGTCACTGTATTCCAGAAGATCACGGTAAACTTGGGAACTTCGGTGCAGGCAAAGCTAGGAGCTGTGGCGATACCACTAATCTGCTGCTGTATGGTGTTAACTGGAGGTGAATTAGGCAGTGGATAGGGTGCACCAAAGTTACTGTTCTCAGGTGTATTTACAGGCAGATACGTATACTGTTCTTGATTTGGAAACGTTGATGACGTGGCATTCGAAGCGTTGACCGGAGGTGCACGAGTGTTAGTACCAGTCTCTGAAGAATTTCTGGGAACAAATTCTTGTGTAGTGCTGGGATTTAGACTGGGTAAGCTGGCACTATTTTCCTGGGTGACAGGAAGTATAACCTGGTTATCCATATTGCCGCCGTTAGCACCTCCACTCACACAAATTCCAGGGGCAGCTACACTAGGTCCAGCGACCATAACATTCACGTCCTGATGGTTGGCTCGTTGCACAATAATGCTGGTATGTGTCTCATTGTCCTTGTTACCAACATTGTCATCGCCAATGTCATTTTCAGTTTCTGCAAAAACACGTGCTTTTGCTCGAATCTTGGCTATTTCGATATCCAATAGAATCTCTTCTGTCTTTGCCTCCTGTTCCTTTTTCTTTGTCACAAAAAAAAAAAAAAGTTCTTTTTCGGCAAGCAACTCGGGCGAGGCGTGCTTTGGCTCGCACCTTTCGGACATAGCCGATTTGCCAGAAGGAAGAGAAGAAGGCCGTTGGGAAGAACGTTTTGAACCAGATCGGCTTTAAAAAGGACTCTTCAGGTCTTCTTCAAGTCGTTTTTCGTTTATGGCTATCCATTCACCAGTATGGTTTCGGAATTGCAGAATGCTGATTTCCTTGGTCTCATATCTGGACAATTCCTGGTCTTGCTCCAATTCGTCTGAGATGTTATCCATGACACAATTAAAGTTTTTTTTGTACTTATCGAAAGCTTCGTTATATTCCTCTAGACACATTTTCACCAAGTGCAGGTTGTCAGGATTTGACATGAGGCCTGTGAGTTCATTGCGTTTTTTTCGTTACGTTGGCAAGTGATGATCTCAATTTATTTTCAATGTTCGAATATCAACTGTCGTACCCGAGTTTTCGACTGGCGAGCACTATCTGGACAGTCTCATCAGACTCCTCCATCTTGTCTGTAGTTGTTTATAACAGGCAGTAATTCCACTTCTTAAGGCTCACGTATAAGAGTTATAATAGCGAGAGTCGTTAATGGTAGTTTAACAATTTAATTGAACGATGTTAATGCACTGTTCTTCTATTGCTTAACGTGAATGATGGAGAAACACAATTTTGACACGCACATATAGTTCTTTATTAGATCCATGACGGTAACATCGATATGGTTATATTGTTAGGCGTTTATACATGTAGACTTGACGTATGCAGCGTAACTTGAAGTGATGTGATGTGGTGTGATGTGATGTGGTGTGATGTGATGTGGTTCAATTACTATGGATAAATGGAAAAGAAATCAACGTATGAATAATATGCTAATTTATACAAAATTATTAAGTTAATAACTAAGACTGATAGAAACAATATGCAAAGCTTAATTAAGTAAATTATGCATGTATAACGGCTAATTACAAAAAGCTAATACACAAAGTCAATATAATTAAGGCTCATATAAAGACATACGTTATATACAATGTAGGCTTACAAATGGGAAAAGATGAATCCGCTATTCTAAAACAATATAATAGGCGTTTACTTACAATTGTGTTCCTATAACAAACGGTCCAAATATTCCTCAGTAAATACCAACTTTCGTTACATTCGTTATATCCGTTCTGTATGAAATCTCTTTTTAAACTGATAAGTTTCCTCATTTGTTTACAGGAAGACACTATCGAATACCAAACAGTACACGTGACCGATAACTATGCATAAATTAGCTAAAACAACCCAACACCAAGTAAACAATTATTATGGCCGAGCGTAGACTCGAACCAGCAAACTACCACACAGCAAACCTTAACATTAACCATCGCGATAACAAGACACGAACATTATTTACAGTTAATCGTTGGGCATCAACACCCATGTTAATTCCCCTCTGTTCCAGATCAGTTCCCCTTTCTCAGAACCACCTGTTAGAAGACAGAACACCTTGATAAGCACAAGATTATAAATTAAAATCAAGAGATCATATGAAACAGAACATCTTTGAAATAAATATTCAAAATACAGACAAGCCACACTTTTGGCCAAATAATAATTATGCTTACCCTTTCAACACTGTATTCACAAACACTTTAATGATTCTTAACAGAATCATTACATGAAATGTTGAACTCAGACAACCCACTCCATATTTCTCCTACAATAACCCACATCATTTTAGTCATAAAACTGGGCAAGTCATAATACAGTCTCCATAGTAACACCATGAAACATTAGTTAAGTTCCCATGTTAATTCCCCTCTGTTCCAGATCAGTTCCCCTTTCTCAGAACCACCTGTTAGAAGACAGAACACCTCGATAAGCACAAGATTATAAATTAAAATCAAGAGATCATATGAAACAGAACATCTTTGAAATAAATATTCAAAATACAGACAAGCCACACTTTTGGCCAAATAATAATTATGCTTACCCATTCAACACTGTATTCACAAACACTTTACAAAAGTACTGTTCAAAGAAGCCATCTAGCCTTCTGCTGCCTCTATAGTGATCTCCCCCCATGGTAATCCTACATTCTCATTTTTGTAGGGACGAAGCTCGCACACATGCACGAACTCACACAAATTGTTCACGCCCAGTTTCAAAAGGCACCTCTGTATCAAGCACCCATAGCTACTCAGGTAGCAATTTTGACATCACGCCACCCAAAAAGATACATCAGCATTTCCTAAACTGAGATGTCTTGTCACTTGAACCACACTGTGTGTCTCCAATGGAAGTTAAACTGATGACCCCTACATTCTACGAAATGTCACAGTACATCACCTTACAACGGTGTCCGAAATATATTATTAATACATCCCTCTTTTTAAATAACATATATATATATACATATATATATATATATATATATATATATATATATATATATATATATATATATTATAATATATATATATAATATATATATATGTATATAAATTATATATATATTATATATATATATATATATATATATAAATATATATATATATATATATATATATATATATATATATATATATATATATATATATAATTATAATCACTTCAGCACGTGATTCATTTGTCACACATATCCACAGGTGAAAAATAAGAGGCGGGGTGTGGGTCCTGACCAGTTTCTAATTTATTTCCAAGTCATTGACGAAGGACTGATACATAGTTTTAGAAGTCACAAATATATGTACTACAGAGACAGTACTGACGAGCATACACACTACCGTTTGAGACTGCAGATCCACCTACAGATATGTGATGTGCTTGATATATATATATATATATATATATATATATATATATATATATATATATATATATATATATATATATATATATATATATACAAGCACATCACATATCTGTAGGTGGATCTGCAGTCTCAAACGGTAGTGTGTATGCTCGTCAGTACTGTCTCTGTAGTACATATATTTGTGACTTCTAATACTATGTATCAGTCCTTCGTCAATGACTTGGAAATAAATTTATGAAACTGGGCAGGACCCACATCCCGCCTCTTATTTTTCACCTGTGGATATGTGTGATAAATGAATCACGTGCTAAAGTGATTAGAATTATATATATATATATATATATATATATATATATATATATATATATATATATATATATATATATATATATACATATACAATATATATAAAATTTATATCTCTCTCTCTCTCTCTCTCTTCTCTCTCTCTCTCTCTCATTTCAACCCTCTAAGAGGATATCAGCCAAGAGGTCTGAATTTTCAAGTGGTCGTTAGAGATGTTTTTGCCACTAATGAGCGGTCGACTTTTGTGCATAATTTTCTTTTCTTATCCTTGGGAAATCTTTTCAACATCAATGAATGAATGTGTGTTTAATTCTGGCGATAAACTAATGTATTTATAACGCGTAGATACACGCCTCTTTACGACATTTCAACATCTTTCTTAACGAAAGTTAAAACTACCGTAAACAATAATTACTTGGATCTGTGCAATCGTGAAATAAAAGTTGGAAAACACTTATTATGTAGCGTTAATTGCAAAAATGCAAAGAAATCACCAGCAGCGATTGCCATTAGTAAATGACTTAGTAAAAGATTAAATAAACCATTACCATATTTTGTTAATATGAAAGCGTAGTTGAATGATAACATGCTTGTCCTGACCACCAAAAGTATATAAAAACTACGCAAAGGATGTTTCTATTTTTTATAATAAAACATACACATGTTGACATCTGGTGAGAGAGAGAGAGAGAGAGAGAGAGAGAGAGAGAGAGAGAGAGAGAGGAGAGAGAGAGAGAGAGAGAGAGAGAATATAAGCTAAAAGCTGCAAAGGAAGAGCAATGGACACAATAACTCTCCGGAAACAGCAAGACGAACTCATCTACCCTAATTATGGCCTCCATTCCAGCATCCAATAAAATATTATTATAAACAGAGATTATGTGTTCATGAGACAGACAATAACACAGAAAACACAAAGGGAAACAAAAATACTACATATAGGAATGTATACAATTTTTGCAGTTGAAAAATAAAAACAGAGAATATATGGAAAAGTGGATCCTTTTTGCAGGAAAGAAATTAAATTGGCTCTTGCAATAAGGACAGTAAAAACAATCGTAAGTTATGGGACGTCTCTTCGAAAGTAGGTAAAATAATTAAAAATTAAAAACTAATCATCATCGATCAACATAACCAAGAATGCAAGAATGTGTAACATGGTATTAAACAGAAAGAGAGAGAGAGAGAGAGAGAGAGAGAGAGATTGAGAGGGGAGAGAGAGAGAGAGAGAGAAGAGAGAAGTGAGAGAGAGGAGAGACTAATGAGCATCAAATGAATCACCAATCGGACTTATGTATGGGCACAGACAACATATACCTCTGTCTATGTTTGTCCTTTATGTATATAGCTAAACATACATATGATACATACACACACGCACACACACATATATATACACTATACTATCTATATACTATACATTTGTGCATGTATGTAAGTGTATACTATGAATAATATATGCATACACTATTCATTTGAAGTTAACAGATAAGCAGACAAATAAATTACTTACAGTTACAAATTTGTTGAATAATCTTGGTAAAAAGAAACTTCAAATTAAAACCAAATAGAGTCAATAAGAAAACTGGCACGAGTAAATAAAATCCGTACACACAAAGTACAAGATCCCTGAGTAATCTTGCAACGTGCAAATGCTGACCACTTTCCGGCAAGATAATGACTACATTGCCATTTAGATCTCTAATCTCCCTTATAAATACTTGAACGCGACCACGCAAGTATCTTTAATTATTAAGAAACTCGGGAAATTGGAGAGTGGAAATGCTGTCTTGCACGCTACCTCTGTGATATTTAAAACTTTCGAATCACTGCCACAGAGAGAGAGAAAAACGGAGCAAATATGCACAAACATTGACATGAAATTGATTCTGTATTATACAAACGCTGGATTTCAAGGCAAGAAATTCCAAGAAGAAGACTATTACTGGATGAATCATTTACTGGTCACTACGATTCTCTACCCATTCAGCTCGAGTAATTACGATACGATCACACTACGCTCTCATCTTGTAATTTGAGTTCCCGCACATGTGTCGTCAGCACATGCGTGTATATAAATAAGTTTATGTATATATATATACATATATACATACATATATATCCTATTAGGATATATATATATATATATATATATATATATATATATATATATATTATATATATATATATATATATAAATTGAGAGTGTGAATGCACACATGTATACATGAACTTTTGAAACTATTTAGAATTCCGTATATAATCATAAAGATGTCTTTCCATTACCATAAGACAGAGAACCGTGATGCATTAGACGCAGCTTTCACCAGCTAAAAAATGGAATTTCAATTTGCCCGACCGAGTTTGTGGCCTGGGTCAATTGAATGGGCGCCTTTGCTTAATTAACGTCTTACTATAACCATCCTTATGACATTATTATAAGTCTTATCTGGCTATAATGAGCTGTAGGAGTGCGGACAAGACCCACCACAACCTTTCTTTGAAGCGTTTTGCACGATTACATACCATAGATATTAACTCATTAATATGTGTGTGAGCGTGTGTCTGAGAGAGAGAGAGAGAGAGAGAGAGAGAGAGAGAGAGAGACGAGAGAGATGAGAGAGAGAGAGAGGAGAGAAGAGAGAGAGAGAGTCTCTAAATCTTCAAGTGTATAAAAACTACCCCATATTTTCATCTTTCTGAATATCGTTATACATGGAGTTTTATCCTAATTAACGGTCAGTCTTGGGTAAAGTGCTACCCCAGAGTTAAAAAAAAAAATATTGCTGATACTGCTCTATCTACTGTAGTAAGTAAGATCTTCATTACTTTTCTAGTTACAAAATATATTACCTTTATAATTTTGAATTGTCTAATTAACAATACTGTTTTCGAGTTCCATCTATGTGTCCAGGGAAGGACCAGCTAAGAATTTTTCTTTGCAGTTTACCTTTTAGTTTCTATTGTGGACCGAACGCCTTTCCATTCTTCCTTCTAATTTATCTTTTTCTGACATTCAAGGGAAATCATAACATATTTCTTTCAGTCTTTACTTAATTTGGATAAACTAATTTAATCTTACTTCCATATATGATAAACACCGACACACATTCGTCCACATTTTGAATATTAATGTCCCGCCACTCTCCTTATTTATTCCAAAGGCTATTACTATTCATCACGAAAACATAAACCATAAAAGCATGACTCTAACAACGTCAAGTTACGTCAAAGACTGAACTGACAGCGCTTAAAATTTATGCCGAAGCTATTACACACTAGACTTTCCTTGGGTTAGAAATACAATACTTGATGCATTTCATGCATTACACACGTTCCCGCACGACTCTCTCTCTCCTCTCTCTCTCTCTCTCTCTCTCTCTCTCTCTCTCAGTTTATCAGCTCAGTGGTCTGGTAAAACTAAGATATACTTAACTTAACTCTCTCAGTTTAACATAAAATCATACACATATTCCAACATTATAGTAAAAGGGGATACAAAATTAAATGTGAGTGTTCGTCAAAAATAGAGGGTTACAGATGTATGCTTGATATAAACCGACATAAGCGAATATGTATGTATGTATGTATAGGTATATATATATATATATATATATATATATATATATATATATATATATATATATATATATATATATATATATATATATATATATATATATATATATATATATATATATATACCTATACATACATACTACATCATATTATTAAAACATCAAGAAAAGGCAATTTTGCTTCTCTGATCCCAACTCAACTAAACTTTAAATTTGATGCTGGGCACTAATTCATGTAATTTTGAAAAGAAATTCGTTGAAATTACCCACCTATTATCCCAAAATGTTAGGATATCATCTACATATCTCATCCACAGCAAGCCTTTAGGTTTTATTGCATTTATTATTGCAGTTTCAAAATATTCCATGTATAGATTAGCTGACACATGACTTGAAGGGGCTTACCCATACAGCACCTGAATTTTTGTTTATAGAATGACTCCCCAAATGAAAAGACGTTATTAGATACACATAATTCAGTTAACTCGCTTTATTATTTTACCTAGAGGTAGTGGGAAATTATCTGAATAGGGGCTAATTTTTCCCTCTTGGTATAGATACCGCTTTTTCTGTTACTTATCACATTCATCTCATACCTGAAGAGAGAGAGAGAGAGAGAGAGAGAGAGATTTTGGTCTCTGAAATATAGTATTTGCTTTCTACATTTTGGAATTTTTATGTACTCCTTTCATTATAGATATATATATATATATATATATATATATATAATATATATATATATATATATTATATATATATATAATATATATATATATATATACATATATATATATATATATATATATATATATATAATATATATATATATATATATATATATTATATATATATATATATGTATATATATATATATATATATATATATATACTATCTATATATATATATATATATATATATCTATATATATATATATATATATATATTGAAAGGAGTACATAAAAATTCCAAAATGTAGAAAGCAAATACTATATTTCAGAGACCAAAATCTCTCTCTCTCTCTCTCTCTCTCTCTTCAGGTATGGGATGAATGTGATAAGTAACAGAAAAAGCGGTATCTATACCAAGAGGGAAAAATTAGCCCCTATTCAGATAATTTCCCACTACCTCTAGGTAAAATAATAAAGCGAGTTAACTGAATTATGTGTATCTAATAACGTCTTTTCATTTGGGGAGTCATTCTATAAACAAAAATTCGGGTGCTGTATGGGTAGCCCTTCAAGTCATGTGTCAGCTAATCTATACATGGAATATTTTGAAACTGCAATAATAAATGCAATAAAACCTAAAGGCTTGCTGTGGATGAGATATGTAGATGATATCCTAACATTTTGGGATAATAGGTGGGTAATTTCAACGAATTTCTTTCAAAATTACATGAATTAGTGCCCAGCATCAAATTTAAAGTTGAGTGGGATCAGACAGCAAAATTCCTTTTCTTGATGTTTTAATAATCAGAGACACGACAAAATACAAATTTGCCATATAAAGAAAACCAACGTTTTCACTTTCATACATTCATTATTTTAGTTATCATGACACTTGTATCGAAATTGGCATAGCCAGCAATTTATTCTTAGGAGCCTTACGGTTGTGTTCCCTAGATTTCCTTGAAAAGGAAATTGACCTAATCCGTAAGCAGCTGTCATCTTTAAAGTACCCTGACCATATAATTGAAAAAGCGATTCATAAAGCGAACACAAACTTCTACCGTCCCCATCAAAACAAGATCAGAGAGACGTCTAACAACAAAATAAAAATTAAAATCCAACACCTGGACAGGATTAAGACATTGACACAGCCGCTCAGAAACTAATCCTTCTGCTTTTACCTACCAAAATTCCTGAGCCAAATCCCATTGATAAAATCTTCTTCCAACCAGCGATTAACAAGATTAAAGAGAATTTGTCAACCGGGGTGACCTTAACGGCCGACTTATGACCACTTGGCATAAATACCGCTATTTCTCTTATTTTTTTTCATTCATCCTCTGAAATATGGTATTTACTTCCTAAATTTTGCTTTTTTATGCACTCCCTTTATTAGATGGAATTCTGTTTTAACAGGATATATTTCACAGTCATTTTGGCCCTTAATGGATGGATATATATATATATATATATATATATATATATATATACTATATATATATATATATATATATATATATATATATATATATGCATATAGTATGTATGTATATGTTTGTGTGTGTCGCATGGATCAGAGGAAAAATAACTAATTTTCTTTTTGAATAAACACCTATATCAGCATAAAATATTTCCTGCGTCGAAAATAAAGCCTAATCTTAGATCCTATACTTTCACATATTCTAAAAGCACATTTTCATATTCATATATCAATACAAGTATAGATACGTAAATGTCTTAAGAACGCTTTTTCCTTCTGAATCCCCGAAAAGGAAGTCTGACGATAACAGTCGTTTCCAGGTGCCCTTAAGAAATGATACAACAGGACCTCATTCCCAGATATATTCTTCCGAAAATAGCGTTGCCTAGGGTTAGCATTAATATATTCTCATATTATACCAAATTTGGAGGAAATGAGTAAAAGATGGGTGGGGAGAATTTAAAATGAAAATAAATAAATGCAAAATAAATCTTGACAATATGCAAGAAAACTGATAAATCAAAGGAATCATCCAGCAACAGACGAATCATCTTATTCGCAATGCATGTTACGATTACATCTGAAGATTTTACGGGTGACTAATGCTAGGTGGCCATTGCTTCTTTTAGTTCAGTTATTTCCGGTGGCTTTGAAGGAAATTAAACTCTTAATTCTTCAAGAAAGACAACTGAACATTCATGCTTAGCTTATGTTGGTGTTGTCAGTTTCTTTTTTTCCAAAAATAGCCTGCTTACTAAATAAATAAGGAAAGAAAGTCGATAAGCTAACCATGGGTAAACTCTTCCGGCAAAATCGTTAAAGCAATGAAAAACTTTCTAATATTTGTACACCCCCTTCCCAAGAGCCGCGACATAGGGCATGTCTTCCAGAGCACCAGGAATGCCCTTGCTGCAGCTCAGACCACCAGCGAGCCAATGAGAGTATTGTGAGACACCATAAACTCTTCCAACTGAGAGCGAAACTTAATTCCGAGAGAAAAGAAGGAGCCTCCCTTGAGATGAGTGTTAGTCAATACTATATGTTTTAATCTCAATAATCCTAAATAATGTCGAAATGACAAGGGAATGTTGTACATGCAGTTAACAATCCTTTATATGTGTTTTCAAATTGTCTTTATCAGAACCTTCGGTTATCAGTCCTCACAAACACTGCAGCTCTTTGCAGTCTGCTCTTGCACTCACTTGTACCGCCAGCCCATTGCTGAAGAATTTCAATTACATCTAATGATTATGAATGAACTGCTGCCAAAATCTTCGTTGAAATTGTTCAGAAATACTCCAATAGCAGCTTACTTCATGCAAAAACAGCAATCTTCCCCGATAGATTCGAAGATGGAATTATTAAAAAAGACAGGAACTGGAAATGAAAAACAAAAGCCTTCGAAACCATACCAACGTCCCAATATAAATTTCCAATGAGCTCACATACGTAAAAGTGGGATTTAGCATCCTGCCATTATGTTAACAATCCTACCTTTTACAACGACTTAATATGGAAAAAGTAATTCCCAATATACTTCAGCTACGATAATCTCCTGAGTTATCGAATTCATTGCTTATCTAACGCACCCCAAAGACAAATGTTTAAATACTCGAGATTCATGCACAGAAAACCCTTTATGAAATATTCATACGAATGTCAATTTAGCAGAGACTCCTTCAGAAGGGGATGCGAAGGAAAATGTTGGCAATGGAGGAAATAACTGGAGCGACGATTCCATGACCCAAGGCAGTATTTGCGGAACAACGGGCGTATTGCAAGACGTGCATCATTATGCTAACGAGAATGCTTCTGATAAGGAAAGGAAATTCAGGTCCTGAAAAAGACGGTAACATTATTTTGAGGACAAGTGACGTTTTGCTAGTGTAAAAAAACAGGCCATTGTCAAAACAATATCATTATTACATTGCTGTATTGTATAGTATGAATAATCTAAATATTAAGAACCGAAGATAGGTAAGAGGTCAGCAATACAGTTTTACAATAGAGAGAGAGAGAGAGAGAGAGAGAGAGAGAGAAGAGAGAGAGTAGACACTCTGCATTTCCAATTCAGTTGTAGTCTTGACTACAATCGCCAACACAGGAGTAATCAGATACTGCTTTTAACAACTGAGTGAAAAGAATACGTGGAATATCCCCGAAAGCGGAGTAGCTGCTGAAGTTCCATTAATTCTGAGAAGAACAAAGAGATGTGCGAAATGCATGAGATCACCGTAAACATTTTTCAAGGGTCATCTATTTGAAATGCCCCTCTCTCTCTCTCTCTCTCTCTCTCTCTCTCTCTCTCTCTCTCTCTCTCTCTCTCTCTCTCTCTCTCTCTCTCTCTCTCTGTCTACGTCTACCCTTACGTTTATTATCATCACAGCAGACAGTAGCAAATGTAACCAATGCTCTCGACTCCAAAAATTAAATCAAAGTAAGTATTCGATTTTAGATTGTAATTTTCTCTCTAGCTTTCGATGTAACTCCTGTCTTTCTTTCTCAGACTTTGGATCCAGATCTATTATTTCTCTTAAATATCCAATCAAGCTTACAATTTTCTCTCTTCAATAAGATTCAATTAACCCTCGTCCATCAGCATTTTTTATATCAGAAAATATTATGTGCACTTTCCTAAACTTAGTTACACTTACTGGTTACGAATCCTGCATTTTTTTTTCTTATCGCAATATCTGAAATAAGAGCGTGCGTTTAATAATAAAAAGTGACATTGGAATAAGTGGGTCTTGAGAAGAAGGAAGCGAAAAATGCCTGCAGCAACACAACCACCAATCATCCTTTATAAAAGCGATCAATTCAAGGCCTCAGCAGTGGCTGACAGAGAGAGAGAGAGAGAGAGAGAGAGAGAGAGAGAGAGAGAGAGGAACAACATTACGGATGGTTTGGCGGACTCTATCTCGAGATAAACCAAAGTATTCGCGTCGATATTGGAAAACTCATTCGGATGGATGAAGGCTGAAGCTGGATGTGGAGGAGAATAAATACGATTTTAGTAAATCCAAGTCATGTGGGGCTTGGGAGAAGATGGCAGAGTTACGAGAATTTGTCAATTATTGCTTCTACGCCTCAAGTGAAAAAAAAAACAATTGGCCTCTGTTATAAGGAGAACCTATTAAAAAAAATCTGTAAAAGGACTAAATTAAAAAAAGGTTTTTTTTTAAGTTAGTGAGGATATTATCCCTTTTCCACTAAAATAATATAGAATTTTAGTCAAATTTTACAAAAGAAAAAAAAATAGAATAAAATAAAATAAAATAACGAAAGAAAGAATTGAGCCCAGCAGCCTCTAAAATGTCTGTAAGAATACTTCAAGCAAGGCAGTGCACCCTCGGCGGCAATACCTTAGTGAACTATATGATAAGCAAACAGATAATGCACGAAAAAAAGGGACGAAAACAAAATGAGTACCACTGAATAATGAAACAGAAACTCATATCAAAATATGCACCAGTCATATATTCTTTGCTCAAGTGTAAACAAGTTCATACGCACCCAGGCTCAGGCCCATTAAGCAAAATTAACAATTAAACTGATTATGTGACCGCTGACAGTTTTACCAGGACCATATGAGACGAAGAAGGAAGTAAATAAACACTGAAACCATGGTGATCCGATCTCCAGGTTACTCGGGGTGCGTGCTAAAATCTAGTCAAATAGTGCATTGTTTCTCCAACGAAAATTAAAATATTAAAAATAATTTTTCTGTACTGTTGAACATGCACATGAATTATTTTCTACAATTTCAATCTGATAAACAAAGAATAAATATCCTATCCTAAAATTCCTGTATCTTTAACTCAAACGCAAAACACCTTGTTCAGACCTTTTGAGGCTTTTCCTACCCCAACAAGATCAAGATCAGCAACAGCAAGAACAACAACAACAAAGTAGTTTGAAGGCTTACTCCCCGAGTATGCGAAAATAAAGTGCTTTTCCATCATTCTCCATTCAAGAGGCGTCATGGAAATTTGCAAATACTTGGATATGAAAGGTATTTTTATTAACAATTCCATTTTTTTTTTCATAAAAGTTAGCTTTCAAACATGCCTATTTGTCCAGCAATTTCAAAGCATATCTGTAAAGTGAAGTACAGTATTTTGTTAGTTTTAACAATCTTTCCCATGATCTTTTGGAATATTGGTTTGTTACTGCACCTACCAATGTATCAGAATGATAATGATTCTAGTTAGAATGAGCATATTCCAGTGACTTTTCTACATATGTTATATTCAAACGTGTCCTTACACTCTAGTATTATTAGGTTTGAAAAGTTTAACAGATTATTGCAAAGTATAAAATTTGTTTTTATCAAGACAATCGTTAACATCACGATCCACAAAGACAACTACGTACCTCATAAGACCAAGGACTGAATGAAACTGAAGCAGCGATAACACCATCTGTAAGACGGCTGAATATTCTTTGATCCACAGTAACCCCCGGAAGACGGGCAAAATAGCTTTTATTAAATATAGACATCATGGTATTTTCACAAAACCAACCTACGATAAGACTGATTGAGGTGAGCTGCTTGATTACGCGTCACAGGAATCCCAGAATGTGCGAGAAAAAGGAATTTATCTTACCCCTAAATGATATCACAGTAAGGTTCTCATTTGTCGGGGAGTTTTTCCATCAAGTATTCAGGAGGAAGATGACATCTCATGTGAGAATGACACTTTTACTATCCTTTTGAGTTCCTGATATTATTAAGACTGAAAGCAAAAAATTATCAGTAGTTGGAAGCAGAATTAACTCATGTTGATTTAGGTAGAAGTAGTTATATAAAATCTTGTTCGTATTAAGCAGAAGCAAAAGTATAAATTGCGGAAAATGCAACTGAAAGAACAATATGGAGATACTCATTTTAAATGGCCTACACATTACTAATGTGAACAGCAGGAAATTATGGAAATCAGCCACCAGAAACAAAAATCAACCAAAAAATGGATAATATGATTTAAACATAAAAAAAAAAAATTATCGCTATATTCGCTTGGCTTCAACTTCACATAAAATCGAAACTTGAATTAATTTGCCCTTTGTACCTTTCACAGCCAGATAAATCATTTAAGTTTATGAACGGCAAATATAGCATCTGAATGCGGAATTAATCTTTTCCAAGGCAACGCATGCTCTCATGTCAAGTATAAACAATGAAACCAGTCGTACTCGTCAGAGGCAAATATGACTCAAAACTTTAATTGATACTACTATCCAAATATTCACGGTGAGTTGATGGCAGGAGAAAATTGAAAGTCGAGTCATCCTCTCGAAAAGAGGCTTACAGACAGACAGCTTAATATGTGCAAGAGATGGATCACTTCTTTTCATGAAAATATTTCGATAATAACGAACACCAAAGTACGGAACACTGAGCTGCGAGTCCTCATTTATTTATTATGAAAAATTTGTATTTCTACAGTAAGATATACGTAGGTCTGGAGATATTACAAACCTTTAACAAATACATAAAGCACCTATTTTTCAGTGTTAAAGTGCCATGGATCATTCGTCCTCCAACCATCCTCCCACCCTATAGCCCCTCTCCCCTATTACCCTCGTGTTCACCTCCGTCGTGACCATAACCGACCGAAGGTAGAAATGTCATCACCATATCACGGAAATTGACACTGGAAAGCACTTCGAAGACAATCACAGCCCCTCTACAGGAACCAGGAAGCCCCGCCCCTTCCACAGATCACTAGAACTAACCTATAGCTGTGCTTTTCCTGTGAGGTTGTGTATGAGTATAAATATTCCTGTGACTCCTAAGTATTTCTCACTATCTATGAGGCACAAATATCGACCACATAAGGACAAAGGAAAATAGAAAAAGTAATGTGCAAAGTAAATTCTGTTGATTCAGCCACAGTGTTTAGCCGACCACAAGATTATCCTTATTATTGAACCTATTCACCAGTAGCTCTTATTCATGTCTAGCAACTGAATTCCCTTCAACAGCAATCTTTAACAACTCCTTTGACAGCTTTTCTTTTCTCTATAGTTCTACAAACCTTTCCACTGATAATAACCAAAAGGATACAAACAAAACTATCTCCATATTATTATCATTACATGATACTTGATAATACTGAACTAAATATAGAATTTAGGCAAAAGGCCAAGCACTGGGATCTGTGAAACCATTCAGTAGAAGGTTTGAAAAGGGTAACAGGAGAAAAACTCGCAGCTGCACTCTGAACCAATTGTTAGGAGAGGGTAGAGAGTAAGATGGGAGAAAGAGAATATGAAAGGAGGCATAGAAAAATGAACGAAAGGAGTTGCAGCTAGGGGCCGAAGGGATTCTGTAAAGAACCTTAAGTAATGCCTACAGTACACAGCATGTGGTGCACTGACGGCACAACCGCCACCCCCTCCCCCGCCCACAGGGATTACTTGAAATAATAAAAAAATAAAAAATTCAGAAGCATGTGGTTAGTTTGTGCTAAAAACTTTAGAATTTTTACATATTTCAAAGTAGGTTAAAATTTCATGAAGAAAATTTCCGAAAATAACAAGGAAAATAACGGGTAAACCACAAATGCAAACAGAGAAGGACGTGAGGGGATTTTGAGATGAAAGAGCAAACAAAATCAAACACACAAAACCAACAACTTCCCTGACGAAAAAGTGGTTGCATGACTCCGCAGCATCAACATTGCAGTATTCTCACCTTTAATAAGAATGGGAAGTAAAAAATAGAACCGCGTATTGTTTAAACGAAAGCTTCATTATAAAACATGACTATCAACCTAACGTATGTCGCAACTGTCTGTCATTATCGTCTTCCAAGAAAGTTGGAGAAATGTAAATCTCTCCAACGACGAAATCCGAGATGCCAAGGGATAAACAAATGCTCTCGACCATGTTTACGAGAGGATTAGGGTGTCACGGTACAGGCGCACCGCGCAAATTTCATTCTTAAAAAATCTAGAGCAACGCAAATTGTTTGTACAGAGAGAGAGAGAGAGAGAGAGAGAGAGAGAGAGAGAGAGGCAGGTAACATTTCCACTTCCCACAATTTATAAAAAAGAAGAAACAAGTAAAACAAAAATGCGCCGAAGTTTCTTCGGCGCACTCGAGTTTTCTGTACGTCGTATGATGCTCTATGGGCCGCGGACCACGAGACTGTGTTAAACAGTTATGGCCTGGTGGTGGCCTGCCCTATAACGTTGCCAGATGCATGACCATGACTAACTTTAACCTTAGATAAAATAAAAATTACTATGACTAGAGTGCTGTAATTTATTATGTTTCATTATTGGAGGATGAAAGTTCAACATACCAATTTCCAGCCCTCTAGACTCAGTAGTTTTTAAGATCTGAGGGAGGACAGAAAAAGTGCGGACGGACAGACAAAGCCATTACAACATTTTTTTTTTACATAAAACTAAAAATCGTAGCTAGTATAGTCGACACTTCTAGTAATCAGTCCAGAGGTGGCGATTTTCATGACGGATTCGATCATCTCCCGAAATATGTCTTCAGGATTAGTTCCGAGGTGTAAATACATATAGAAAAGCATTCAGGTTCGAACACGAATGAAGAGTGGAGGACGCGTCATGTATCGACAGAACATTTCACTCAATCTCAAAGTCATAAATACATCCATTGCAAAAAACCTAGGATTCACATATAGCTTAAAAAGTTTACATTCCACCAAACAGCAACACCTTAACTTTCACGACTAACTTACCCAAGCAACTATGCAAAAAATATCGCTCCTCGTACCTGGGTAGGCGAGTTTGTTTAAGTCAGTCAACCTTTTTCATATGAATGTCTGTATACTACCATAAATTTCTATTTTAGTCAAACACAAAAATCTGACTGTCATCATATAACCTCTTAAGTGACAACGAATATCTCAATGAACAGAGATGGGGAAGTAACAACACAAATACTAACTTCCTCAATATGTGCATACTCACGATTATACACAGCTTCCAAGATATTTGGCACACATAACAGTTTATGGCTTTAGACCAAACAAAAGTGTCTGTTACGTAAAAAAAGAAAAAAAAGTGCCGGCGAGACAAAAAAAAGAAAGTATTCATTACCACTAAATGTACTCGACCTTTACACCGTTCCTTATTTCCTTCTTGGGACAAAGATTTTATGAGCAAGTACGTGAAATCTCCAACCATAAAAAGTGCGTCCCACAACAGATCAAAGAATTCCCAAACAAAAGTGACGCTGCTGGAAGAAAGGCCTTGGCACCTTATCTAAATCATGAGCGTAGCATTGACTGTTGCCTTGTTGTTCTCAGGGGTCATTATCTTTTAGGGGTTATGACCGTGGACACGCACACACACACATACATACATACATATATACATGCATACATACATACATACATACATACATATATATATATATATATATATATATGTGTGTGTGTGTGTGTGCGTGTGTGTGTGTGTGTGTGTATATATATATATACATAATCTAGAAAGACAAATGCGTGGAAAATTGTACAAAATTATATATAAAGTTAAGCATATCTTAGTTTAACCAGACCACTGAGCTGATTAACAACTCTCCTAAGGCTGGCCCGAAGGATTAGATATTTTTACGTGGCTAGGAACCAACTGGTCACCTAGCAACGGGACCTATAGCTTATTGTGGGATCCGAACCCCATTATATCAAGAAATGAATTTCTATCACCAGAAATAAATTTCTCTGATCTCGCGTTGGCCGAGCCGAGAATCGAACTTCGGGCCACCGAGCGTGAAAACCACTCGTTCAACGAGGAACTAAAAAATGACACATAAATACGTCCAATGTTTTTAGCTTCTCGAAGTCGGAACTAAACGCTAGTCTTTTTATAATAAGTCTAATATGTGCACTACCATCACGAATCGTATGCTTTACACGAAAGCACAAGGCTAAATGAAAGAAGACGAGAGAAAAGAAAAAAAAAAATAATAAAAAAAGATTTTGCAAGTATATGAAGACAAATGCTTACCTGAAGTAACTCGAACACAGATGTTCAATAAAAAAAAAAATTACGAAAACAAATGATGATTAAATTCAAGCGCTGATACTTGCAGGGCCATTCGCCTCTTGCCACACAGAATTTCGCAAAATGAATAAAATGTGCTCTCGCAAGTATCAGCACAAACTCGCCTGTTGTACATTTTAACGATTTTCTTCTGGTGAACCAGTATATTCAGGAAATAAAATCTAAATCTGAAAGTTCAGGATATAAGATCAAAATCTGAAAGTTCAGGAAATAATCTCAAAATCTGAAAGTTCAGGAAATAAAATAAAAATATGGAAGTTCCGGAAATAAAATCAAAATCTGAAAGTTATCCATTATTGACTTCGTACCTTTAACGAAAAGTTACTCGTGAAGAAATAAATCTTAAAGCCAGACTTGCAATACCGAACGACGGCATAAACTCAATGAAAGAACACTTTTCGTCTCTCGTTTAGATTTCATGGCCCACTAGACCTTCCAGGGTCACAGCCGCCTCTCTGTCCTGGAAGAGGACCAACGTCATCCATCAAAGGGCAGAGAATAAAGTCTTGAATTCTATTTGTCCTCTCTTATTTCTGTTCCTCTGACTCTTCAGGTTCAGGGCATACGAAGAAATTTATTGCTAAAATAAAGACTTCCGCCCTCCTTATCACGAGAGAGAGAGAGAGAGAGAGAGAGAGAGAGAGAGAGAGAGAGAGAGAGAGATTTATGAATATTTTCAACTAAAAGCATTCGAAAAGTTTATATCTATTATATATATATATATATAATATATATATATATATAATATATATATATATATATATATATATGCACACACACATACACACACACACACACACACACACATATATATATATATATATATATATATATATATATATATATATATTATATATGTGTGTGTGTGTGTGTATGTGTGTGTATGCATGTATGTATGTATGTATGTATGTATGTATGTATGTATATATAAAATGCACTGCAGTTAGTCATATCCTCATAATCTAGATGAATTTCAAACGAAAAACTAAAATTCATTACGAAAAGGTTTTCCGTTCATTAGCAAGATAAACAAGGAGAGAGAGAGAGATGACAAACACAAGCATTTTTCACAGACTGCCGAGGAGTGATATCCGAAATATATTGTTAATGAATAGAGTAAAAATGGGATATTAAATTTTTCTAGTGTACACACTTCATTACGAGATTCCACGAATTATCGGCAAATATTTGACGGTTAGTGCCTAATGATCCACTATTTATTCTCTTGGTTCTACATACATGGATAGTGTCATACACATTTATATACATGTGACACACGATCAGACGCAAACGCACACGCTCTACCACATGCACACACACACCCACACATACACACATTGTGTTTTTGCTCCTGGGAACAATAGTATTATAAGTACGAAGGGTGATTCGCATGACAAAATATCAGTACTTCATCAATTCAATAAAGGGAAAATGAATGAAAAACGTAAGTCACCGTCTCTGTATGTGTCATCAAATTTGACTATTGAAGTAATAGTTCGTATAACAGGACTCATCGTGAAGTAAACAGGATGTTGGCCTGGGCAAACTTGTGTATTCACAACAAGCTTCTACATCGTCACTTATGGATTCCTCCAGAAAATATGTCAGGAAATCAAAATACCCTTCTGATATTTATTCAATCATCAAGAAAGTTTCACATTTTCAGTTGTTCAAAAACGGTCTGAAGAATAAATATTATTCATGTTAGTAAAACATGAAAAAATATCAGGAATAAAAGTGATATTTCATGAGAAACAAACTTATATAAACAAAGCATATGTGAAAATGCTGACGTAAACATTATATCAGAAGATAAGTGACAAATAACCGTGGAAAATAAACTGCCAAAATTTCGGTAGATTTACGAAGCTGCAAAATGACGCGAGCAAAGAAAAGACTAAGAGGTTATGTTGAATATTGACAGTACTGGCCTTGCTAAGGGAAAAAGCCAATTTTCGTAGTATTTTGGGCTTATCTCGCAGGGTTGCGGAAATATTTATACCCATCGATTATATTTTCTCTTGAACTCAAATAAATAAAACATGCTTTATAACTATGGGAAACTACGTTTCATGAATAAATAGCTGACTTGAGATGAACATAGAATTTAGGCCAAAGGCCAAGCACTGGGATCTATGAGGTCATTCAGCGCTGAAATGGAAATGACAGTAAAGGGTTTGAAAGGTGTAACGGGAGGAAAACCTCGCAGTTGCACTATGAATCAAGTGTTAGGAGAGGGTGGAAAGTAAGTTGAAGAAAGAGAATATGAAAGGAGGTACAGCAAAAGGAACGAAAGTGGTTGCAACTAGGGGCCGAAGGCGCGCTGCAAAGAACCTTAAGTAATGCCTACAGTGCACCACACCATTAAATAGCTGCCTCAGCTTTGAAGACGCATCTGTGCGGCAAAGTCACGTCTTGCCTCATTCACCCTCTAACTGCTTCGTAAAGAACAACACAGCGGAAGAAAAACATCGAAAGGCAGTTCATCCTATTTATGAGTCAGTTTAAATGAACAGAGGAAACATATAATTAAATCAAGCAACTTACCCAGCAAAACTGTGTATACAATGCCAAGTTTTACTTGTCGATCCGGGTGAGGGATTATTAAGTCACTGACGGTTTTAAATTTAGAAAAAAAAAAAAACTGTCATAATTTGAGTTCGGATGATTAAAACACCGGAACAAAATGTCGTTACAAAAGGACAGAAAAAGAGAGAGAGAGAGAGAGAGAGAGAGAGAGAGAGAGAGAGAGAGAGAGAGAGAGAGAGAAGAATCAATTCCCTTGTTTGTTGGCTAAAAAAGAGACAACAAAAGCGAGCTAATTCGGTAAGAGATGAGAGACGAACAAAAACGGGATGGTGAAGTGTTATCACCTTCCATCAACTCAGCGCTACTCCTTATATTCTAAGAAATGAAATTCGAGATCGCGTCAATGCCGTAAGAGTCATCTATTTTCTCATCTTGCTGACACTGAATGCACTGTTTGTTTGAATTTATCGACTAATTGAAAAGGTTAAATGCCATGGGACACTGCATAGCAATAAATGAACAACTGCTTTTAAATCAGTTACAGAAATATCAAATAGCTGAATCAGCGCTCCCGGATGCCACTAAATGTAACCCAGTTAGGAAGGAGAACAAAATTAAAGAAAACTATTAAAGAATTGAATGTTGTTGCCAGCATATTAAATCAACCGGCCCCTACTACAAAATCATTAACCAAAAATTATATTTACTAACAGAGGTGATAACTAGAACTTTGATAAACTTTTATCTTCGCATTTTCATCAAAAGATATTTCCTTCCTTTCTCACATCATCATCCTCATCATCATCATCATCATCATCATCATCATCATCAGCCAAGACAAAAAAGGGAGATCTATGAGGAAACACAGATGAATTGTTCTCAAGACGATTTTGGGAAGTATTAAGAATATCTATATATTAAAAAGTATGATAAAGAGTATCATTCGTCAAACAAACCGTCCTCTCCAATATATCTGAAGCGCAAGTTCATTAGAAAGCTTCATAAGGAATGAGCAGACCCAAGGGCAAGTGATAAAAAACCCGAATACATACGATCGTACGGAAAATTGAACGATACAAGTATAACAACTAAATAAGAGAGAGAGAGAGAGAGAGAGAGAGAGAGTAAAATTTTGAAAAATTACGCAACACAAAGTCTACAAAAAGGAAGCCAGAAAATTCAAGCACAAGCAAGATATCAAGTGTACGCGACCCACCAAGATAGTAATAACTCTAACCTGTACATTCAGCATCATGGGCGACAGGAAAAAAACTAGTTACGAATTATAAATTTGGGGAGATATACCATTAAATTCTAGTTTCTGAAATGAATGAACTTTAAAAGTCGTTATAATATTGGACTTTCGACTTTGCACGTCATAAAATAAACTAGGAACGCATAAAAAGAGAGCATGAAATACTAAAATGCAAGCAATTCTATTTCTTGACATTTACAATCAAGTCTGTTTTGCTGTTTCCCTGCATTTCCTACCTGGCGACGGTAACAACAAAACAAAAAGGCAGATTGAATAATCTTGTTAGTGAGACGGACATTCATGACAGATGTGACAGAAAACGTTCTCTACGTTTTATTAAAAGAAAAAAAAAATTAGACGAAAAATACTAAAGAATATGAGTCGTTCCGTGAACGAAAACCATGACTAGTTATGGGCTACACTGGAGAGATTTTTTTGATTGGTCAAGAACTGGCTAGCGTTACAATATAGAACGATTTCTTCTATTGGTAAGAGGGACATTCGATTTTCTCATTAAGAAATAAAATATCTCCATTCATGACATGACGATTACTGCAAAACTTTATCATAGATCGGAGTATGAATGTGCAGTTTATTCAATAATCACTCCCGGATATATCAGTCCGTTCTCATAACAAGCGGGAAAAGGTGTGATAGTAAATAACAATAACAAATATCAGAAAATGGTGCCGTCATCATTGAATAAAAGCGTTTAATAAAATGGTCAAATTTTTGCTTTCAATGATTCGCTTGTAAAACAGAAGTACTGGAATTTCTGCTTCAATTGAGGGCAAGAGTATTGAATTAACTGAAAGAATTTTATATCATCCACCTCGACTCTGATTGGGCGAGTAATAAAAAATGCTGGATATGATCCTATGAAGAGGGAACAAACGTCATCAGATAATTAATTAGCACAAAACTATTGCAGCGCCTTCACCGTTACAAATCGAAGTGACTAATCTACATAATTGGTCTTGAAAGAAATATTATGATCGTGACAGTCATTCTTTAATATCAAAACTATTCTCAATAAATTTTAACATCATGAGGTATTACCTAAAGGACATTGTGTAACATAGAGAGAGAGAGAGAGAGAGAGAGATAGGTTGGCACCAATTGTAATTTCAAAACATCAGCTAATATGTAGATCGAATTTTGTTAGTAATTCTCATTTTGCTTTTTGTTTTGTAATTCTTATTTTGCTTTTGACATTGAGAAACTCTTGAGGGTAATTATCGTCACAACCTTTACACCGGCAAATAGAATACGTAACTACGTAACATTTAAAAATTTTCAAAACTAGCAAAACTTTTTCTTTCATTTATCGAAATTCTTGAAATAATCATATAAGCCAGAATAAAGTTCACAAACAACTGCTTTTTATTTAATATGCATTATTTCAGGAAACCGTTCTATAAATTCACGTCGTCCATAAGACTCAGCAAGACGGTATAAATATATCACTAAGAGCGTTAAGTACATCTTAATTTAACCAGACCACTGAGGTGATTAACAGCTCTCCTAGGGCTGACCCGAAGGATTAGATTGGTTTCTTAGCAACGGGACCTAAAGCTTATTGTGGGATCCGAACCATATTATATACTGTAGATGTCAAAGCCCCAAAAATACACGAGTGGTCTAATTTCATAAAGATTCTTTGCGTCAAACGGCTATGGAGGCGATGAGGATAATGATGATGATAATGGTAATGAAGGTTATGAGATAAGAAAAAAAAACTTGTGAAAAACCCTTGAGCTAGTTTATTAAAATGTGAGTGCAGACTCATCATACGTAATTTACTTTTGATTATTATTAACATACATGAACATAAAGTATTGATTTCTCTTTCGTATAATTCAACAAATAAGGTTATCAAATCAGAGTACACTATACTGAAGCAGGTAAAAAGTTTATAATCAATTAAACACGTGATTCGTTTATCACATAGCACCACAGGTTGCAGATCCTGACCAATTAAGCTTTATTTTCAAGCCACTGACGAAAGAACTTCGTAAATGACTGGGGACAAAAGAAAATTCTTTCACCTGTGGTGGTATGTTATACACATACACACACACACACACACACATATAAACAGGATGACCGATAACTAATTCATGCAGCTCCTAACACTACAGATCAAGTAATCAATAGTCATAGGGTCGATTTCGAAGGCAATCTTCTCTATTCCATAAAAATGCAAATAAACGTTTCTCTGTTATGTACAATAGAAATGATCGAGAACCAAGTAAGGGTTCGATGACGGCCACCAACAGGTTGGCCAGAGAATAACTGGCAGATGAGAGATATATCAACGGTTCCAGGCTTAAATTCTGCTAGGAACATTACCGGCAGTTAAAAATAAAAATTGTCACAAAACGTTGTCATCCATTCTTTCTCAATGTGAAATCTTAAACTTCAACGTATCAACTAAATTGTCAGAGGCAGCAGTATTTTTACATGCTTTCATTTAAATTGACTTCCGTGTCTGTCTGTCTGTTTGGGTCAAAACTTGTTAACTCATTACTTGAACATTTCATCTCCACCATTGAAGTAACTATACCTTAACGACAAGTTAAATACATGTAAATATATCCCTACCTCACTTTTGATCAACCATTTGCAACAAGGCCTTTTCTTTCGCGACAACTTTTAACTGGAAGTCGTCTATAAATAGCTTATCTGAAATCTGTATGTGAAAAACATGTTCACGAAGCATAAAATCATAATGAAGTCATGAATATTCAAACTCTCCCACAAATCTGATATTTGATGACTTGAATACCAATGTAATTCGGCAGTATCTCAGATGAGAGAGAGAGAGAGAGAGAGAGAGAGAGAGAGAGAGAGAATCACATGACTGATTACCTAATGATCGGTTCCATCCTACCGTTGGTTTGGGATTACCTCGTAGAGGCCCTCCTCTGTGTCAACTTGGATACTACCAATTGCAATTATTGAACACCATGATATTGGATCTGACATCTCGATATAATACACGGTGCCAGATCGAGCTATTATTATCACGATTTGTTTGAAATGATTACGATCTGAGTCTGGGTTTTAGCTCAGACGGTAGGCTATCTAGGGCATTCTCGAACTTATGATTAAATATGTGCACGAATTGATTCGTAATAAATGAGGTACAGTGGGGTAGATCATTCAAATTTAGAAGCCGTGGGGACAAATCTGGGCTTAGAGAGAGAGAGAGAGAGAGAGAGAGAGAGAGAGAGAGAGAGAGAGAGAGAGAGAATTAATAAATAGGAGGGAACAGAAAATAGAGCAGATACGCTTGAATTAAGAAAGATCATTGCCATATTTCCCGACTTGTAATAGACGTACAACTCGGTGAAGCAAATTAATCTGAGCCGGGCTCTCAGAACCGTTAAATTTTCTGCCATTTCACTTTCGCATGACAACTTGTCTATTACAAACTGGTGCAAACATGGCAATGAATGATCTTTCTTTTCTCTTCTGGCTGCTAATATGTATGTATTATTTGCGTGTGTATGTGCATATATATATATATAGTATATATTATACTATATATATATATATATATATATATATATATATATATATAATATATGTATGTGTATACATATAATATACATATATACCTGCAGACATACATACACATTAACAATCATATATCATTTCTCGTCAACATTAACAATGATCCACTCCAAAAGATTTAAAATATTAAAGAAGCGCTGTGTGGTTATGAATTTTGCTAAGTAAAATTGCACTACATGAAAAAGAAATACGCCATTTAATCTATTTTAATTCCTTCCGCGGTTCAGAAACGCTAGGCGTCTGCTGTCGTCGGTAATTAGCACTGAAATGTACGGTTTACCTTTAAGCTATGGCCAGGCTACAGTTCACATTAGCACTACTGCTTTCTCGTGATTTTAAAATTTCGTGACAAGCACCAATTATCATTTTATACTTAGTTTCAAGACAATGCTATGACATATTTGCTCTGCTAATTATTAATATTTATCATCATTTTCACACTTTAAAACGTAAAAATGCGAGAAATTTTGTCTACTGTAATAGTGAATGGAACTATTTTTGCTTGGAATAGTTTTTCTTATTTTCAATGTCTTGTTTGTGAATGTAAATACATACATACATACATACATACATAACATACATACATACATACACACACACACACACACACACATATATATATATATATATATATATATATATATATATATATATATATGATAAATTGTGTGTGTGTGTGTGTGTGTGGTTGAGTGTGTATATATTAATATATATATATATATATTATATATATATATATTATATATATATATATATATATATATATATTTATGTATATACAGTACATATATATATATATATATATATTATATATATATATATATATATATATATATATATATATATATATATATATGGTAGTTGGTAGTAGGACATGATACCGAAAGACAAAAGGCCGAAGCCAAGAAGGCGAACGAACATGAATAGGACCGTACAGGAAGGAGGGACATGGTGCCGACTGGCCAGAATTCCGAATGGACAAAATGCCGAACATACATTAGGCCTGATGTAGATAGAAGAAGTCGAAACACTCTTGGATGCGTCGTAAATCAAATCATTATCATTGCGCCCCTGGTAATAAGGACAACAACATTTACTTATCCCTTGAGTTTGATCACTGATTTCATTAAGACAGCACGAGGAGGATGAAAGCTTCTTTTAAGTGGTTATGCCTGCGTTGTGGATAAAAAGATTAATGTCAATACATATTGACCTAGATGCCCAATTACAGCCTCAAGAGGATTAAAAATACGAGCTATAATAATGTTTTTCCAAAATAAACGTGGAATTAAAATAAAATAAAAATATATGGTCAAGTTACTAGTATTACATAAATAGGTTCATGGTAAAAAAATTTTGGAACTGAAATCTGTTAACTATTGATGAACCAGAATTATTCAGACTTACAAACATATGAACATTAATACTCAGATTTTACAAAAGGCCATTCATGATTTTGTACTGGTCGCGCAGACACAAAATGCATTTTTTTTCCTGATTAAGCCACTTTATTTTTACAGAGGTGACTCGGAAATGTGCAAAATGGCTAATTTCTAGACCCTGACTGACCCTTACAGCTGGGGACAGGTGGGCAAAAACCCAGGGGCGAACCATAGTCCTACTCAGCAAGAGGCAGCTCTCTACCTCTAAGAACTCTGGCAATACAATTCATGTCAACTGTCATTTAATAAATGTATAGTAAACAAGCAGGACCTTGATAATTAATGGAACACTAAGAACAAAATGAATAAGACAAAAAATAATTCTTATCGGAAAAAATATTCTCTTCTATTTTGTAAAACATATATCCTAGGAACTCATATATGAAGAGTAAGTACACATGTCCATGGTCTTTCTCACTTTTACACATATATACATACACACAAAAACATATATTTACATACACAAATATATATATATATATATATATATATATATATATATATCTATATATATAATATATATTAATATATAGTATAGTATATATATATAGATATATATATATATATTATATTAATATAATAATATAGATATGATAATAGAATATATATATATATATATATATATATATATATTATAATATATTAATATATTATATGATATATATATATATATATATATATATATATTATATATATATATATATATATATATATATATATATATATATATATATATATATATCTATATATATATATATATATCTCATATATATATATATATATATATCTATATATATATATATATTATATATATATATATATTATATATATATATATATATATACTCTATATATATATAGAGTATATATATATATATAATCCCAGCATCCTTCCATTAATACGGTCGTCAAATTTCCTTTTGAATCCCATAATCTGAATCTTTCCAGTCACACAAAAGCTGAATGATTGTTGTGGATTAAGTCGACCTTGTGTTTCGAAAACAGCTCAAAGTTGATTGCTTTATTTATTTTAATAACATTCATATAAAAAAAAAAATTTTTTAGGAAGAGTTCGAGCACCATATAAAGTACGGGAGACAAGTAAGTGTCCTTTAATACATATCACAGTTTTTCTACAACTTTTAAGAGATCCATCTCAGATGAAAATAAAAAATTTCAATAATAACTTTCTGTACCCTACGAATACCAATCTTAGTTCAGTACAATACTGGAATCTTAATGTACTAAAGTGTTTTTTGGAGCTTTATTACTCATAAAGCTTTAACTTTTATTTCTTTATATAATTTGAATTCTGATTGAATCAGTTTATATTTGAACATTATCAAATGTGTTATCAAGTTCTTGAAGATATCTGTAGCCTGGCATCGTCATTCTCTCTCTCTCTCTCTCTCTCTCTCTCTCTCTCTCTCTCTCTCTCTCTCTCTCACCATATTTGTTGTAGAATTGATGAATGTGCATGAATGTGCCAAACATCAAATATTTCATAAAATAATATTTTTCTCCATTAAAACAATTTCTTGGATGTTAGGATAATGAAACGATAAAATTAATAGACATTTTCTTTTAAATAAGGCACTGTTTTAGTTAAAAAAAAATTGTCTTTCTCCCTTTTGAAGTACTCGTGGACATTGAATATGACTTCTCGTGTCTGAGCACTTAATTGCTGTCGTGGGGAGCCTACCATCTTAAACCGTCACGCTTGGGTATCAGAACCTTCCTGACATGAGACAGAGAGAGATGTGGCAAAGTGTATGCCAAATCTACACTGTTTTTTCGCCTTAAGTGAGATTTAATGAATGAAATTGGCGCAAAGCGGCAACGTCGGAAACCTACTCTATGTTTCATGACATTCTGGACAAGACTATAATGTGGACGAAAGTCATTTACGTGCGTTGCCAAACTTCCATTCTAAGGAAAATTTTATAGAATATAAGTCGTTGTTATACGCCAAAACTGAAGGGAATTACTCTGAAATATTTGCTAAACATGGTTTTTATGTATACAGTTGTGTATGATCAACATTCTTAAGTTTTTCAATATCATATTTGAGAAACGTGGCATGTTGCCACATCTACAATCTCGATTCTCAGGTCAAGTATCGAAATCTGTATCAGTCAGTCAAGAACAATATACCCTTCGTTAATCTCTTAAGAATGGTCAAATCTTATAAGCTGTTATCTGAACTTTTCTATAAATTGAGAAATTTGAAATTGAACTTTTTTTTTTTTTTTTTTATCTTTGATGTTAATTTTTTTCCTTGTGTAGAACGTTCCAAGACAACAGTCAACTGAATTTGAAAAAAAAGAGTAAAAGTTGGATAAGATGAAAAAATCCAGTTAGGATTGAAATTGGTCTAGCGTTGCCAAACATCAATCTATTAACATTTTAACATGGTAAAGGGAGCAGTTTAGTAACTGAAATTGATAAACTTGCTCCAAAAATGATTGAATCGTAATTTTTGTACGCAGGTCCCGATGACAATTGTGTTAAACCAGTCATTAATATTAACATTATAAAGTGAAGAAATGTGGCTTGATATTCTCTGACCTCGTGTCTCGGGCTGGCACGGGTATATTATGAGCTGTAGTTGTTGTCATTATAGGACAATACAGCCTTTTGTAGTCGCCATGGATGGTCAGAGTTCCTCATTGAGAGTCATTCAAGGACAAGCAAGGCAAATTATTCATAATGTTTTAAGATACTTCACAATGGAGAAACAGAACAGAGGACCCATTACTAATGTTTTGCAAATGCAACTCTTCGTACAGCTGAGGTGCCAACAAAGTTAGGAAAGCTTACAGTTGAACGAATAAGTAAGAAGCACGAGAGTCGCAAGAATTATCTGGTAACCCAGTTTTTCGATTTAAAGAAGAGGAAAAGATCGAAACCTGTGACTGGTTTGGATGACTTTGACAAATGTTTGCTTCGTCGGATAATTCTCCAATTTTATGACATGAAAGAAATTCCAACTATTAATAAAGTGTTGTCTGAAATGAGGGAAAGAACAGGATTCAAAGGGGGTAGAGAATCTTTAAGAAAAATTATGAAAGAAATTGGTTTCCAGTACGCAAAACTCGACGGTAAGAAATTTTTGATGGAACGATATGAGTTGCAGTGCTTGCGAACAAGATTCCTAGAAAAAATGCAAAACGTCAGGGAGAACGGACGAAATGTAATTTATCTGGATGAGGCTTGGGTTAATCAAAATTACACTGTAGGAAAATACTGGAAAGATAATAAATCCGAGAATGCTTCTGGAATTAAAGTGCCGTCAGGAAAAGGTGGCCGACTTATAATTCTGCATGCAGGCTATGCAGAAGGCTTTATTCCAAACGCTGAGCTCACATTCACTGCAAAGAATGGCGGTGATTATCACCGTCAAATGAATCGCGTAGTGTTTGAAGAATGGTTTCGTTGCCAGTTGCTCCCAAACATACCGCCAACTTCAGTTATTGTGATGGATAATGCTCCTTATCATTCAAGGAAAGTAGATAGACTACCAATGATGTCAAGCAAAAAGGCAGTCATTACAGAATGGCTCATCTCTAAAGGTGCGAAACCAACAGAGAAAATGTTGAAGGGTCAACTTTAGAGATGGTAAAGGAGTATTCCGTTAAAATAAAAAAACTCTTATGTCGTAGATAAAATTGCAGCAGAAAATGGACATGAAATTATTCGGCTTCCTCCCTACCACTGCCAATACAACCCAATAGAACTAATTTGGGGCCAAGTGAAAAGTTTCATAGCGAAACGAAACGATTTGAGATGGCAAACCTATCGGAACTTACTAAAGGAGCTCTGGATACTGTGACACCTGAAAATTGGGAAAAGGCCGTAAGACATGCCGAGCAATTGCAAGTGGAAGATGCAGCAAAAGATATCTTGATTGATAAATATATTGATTCATTTATTGTAAGTCCTGACTCTTCTGATGAGGAATCTTCTGATGAGTCCTCTTAGAGCATCCCTCTCTCTCTCGTCTTTTTACGCTGTTCTGTACTGTTCTCTTTGAAAACCATTGTAAATGCATCACGAGGTTAAGTAAAGTGTATCATTATCATTCATATTTATTGGATATACTGTATTTTTTACTTGAATGTATCTCAAATAAAGAAATGATTAATGTATGAAATTTATCATATCCATGATTTCCCTATAGTTTTCTCTCATATAGGTTGTTAATAAATAAGTTAATTGAAGAATAAAAAGAACTGTTCCATATCTGAAGTTTTAATTCCAATACACACTATCTGATTAAAGGAAAAATAAACTTATACCAGCGAACCTTCCAAGACAATTAGAGTGGGCATTCCCCTTTCACCAGACTCTGAAAGGAGGATAACCTGTACAGGACAGAGGTTAAGACCTAAGGGTAATGTTTCCCTTAGGAGATTATTAAGAAATACAGAGCTTTGACTTTGGCCGCCTCTACAAAGAACTTGAAGATATGGCAACGCGTGTTTTCGCTTTTAGACACGCCCAAACCCTCACCATAGATTGGTCCTACTATAATAACGAAATTTCGCAATAAGACGATGATAATTGGCGATTACAATCTTGCGATAGAAAGAATAGTAAATCTGGCATTTCTCTGGGAAAAATGTTACAAGACAACTGTCTTACCTAGATAATCTATTTGAGTCACGTTATTGGAAAATATCGCATCGAATAAAAGAAAAAAAAAATCTGTGGAACAAGCAGGAGACAATTATTGTTGGTAACTGCAGTCCCCTGTCGCGGAAGAGGGGAAGGGGATAGGGCAGCCCTGCAGGTAATCTTAGAAACAGAGTGCATGCAATGTCGCAGCAGCATGCGAGGGAACAAGACACAGTGATGCACCGAAGGAACTTCCCGTTATTGGTTATTTCACAAACACGTAAGAGATCCACATCCCGAGGAAATGAACCCACATGGCAACCTAGCTCTGAGGCTGGTTTCGAATGTACTTCACAGACATTTACTTGCAACGTGTAAAAGAAAGTTTCAGTAACAATGAAATTAAATTACAGTTCATTAAACTCATAAGTCATATCGTAATGGTCGATGCGAAGATTACTCCAAATCGTAATAGTATTGCAGTGAATATCTTTATAGCTTCAAGAACATTCAGCATAGCACAGCTTCATTACGAGATGAACATTGAAGATATGAAATTGTAACTAAAACAAATATATAAAAGAAATGCAGGTACAGTCACAGTTTCTAATACAATATACCACTGAAGTGACATAGTAACTAAAGCGAATTCGTCCTACGAAAATATCTTAATTTATTCTAATAAGAATTTTATAAATAACATAAAAATATTGTAATTATGACTCTAGGAACATCCAGCTGTAAGTAAGATATCAAAACTTATACGTTATTAAGTAGCTGAAATTCTTATTTCAATGAATTTCCAACTCCAGTGAGAGCTATACAACAAAAATGAACATTACATTACGAGGAAGTGGACTTGACAAATTACGTCAATCATTGAATTCTCGTTAATCATTTTTTCGACGTCATGCAGTCCTTGTAGTAAAATATTATTATCATTTGTCAATATCTATATTATTTTCATCATCATTATTATTATTATTATTGGAACACGCTGGGCTTAAAGTATTGTGTTTGTTCACTTAAATATCAAAAACTCCCCATTTCCAGCTCAACAAAACCCACCTTTTCCAGCGCCCCAGCCCGACGTCCGTACGCCACCCATACACCCACCCCCTAAAGTCCCTGAGTGGCTTTCAGGCTATTGTTTGCCCAAACCCCCAGGAAACTTTGAGACAACGAGGAAAAATTAAATGAGACTTTTCTGCTCGAGCGAATCATTGGGAAGAGGGGGGTGGGGGGTTGAGGATGAGGGTTAAAAAGGAAGACAATAAGATGGAGACTAGAAAGTTAAAAAAAAAGGAAGATAATGAAGATGCTCTCTTTATTAATAAATCCTGGAACATTATTATATGCTTCCTGATGCCTAATTAATGCGTACAATTAACCACATCCATGTTCCTAAGGGTCGGCATAACCAGTAACTTAAGCATTCCTAGGTTAGTTCCTTTAGCAAACACATGGTATTTGAAGGAAATTAATAGGATTCTTGACTCCAAAGGAACCCTTTTGCCATTGACTAAAGTTACATGGGTATCATCCGGTCTACGTCCAGATCCATCAAGAATATGAAACCGCTCAAATACTTGAAAACGAGGTTCTGTTCTTTTCTGGCTAATTCCTATACTGAGACAATGGACTTTCATGAATCCGGGAGTGAGCTGAAACAGAATACCAAAATATCCCGCATATGAAAAGTGTGTAAGATAAGACGAAAAAACAAAGACACAACAAGCAAGGCAAGTGAAATAAAAAAAAAAAAACGTATGAAATACTACACTTTCACGTATTTAACAATCAATTAAAACTATGCAGGAAACTTGGTATAAAGGAAGAAGAGTACAGCAAAATAAAAGCTTTGTAGCAAAATCTGTTGGCCTGGTGAGCTACATTTGTGGCGGTGAAAACGTCAGCAATTTACTTCATCAAGGCTCCTCGGGAAATGGATATTAATCGCTGTGGAAAAATAGGGGAAAAGTTCCAAATGGTTGGGGAAGGTCGGGAAAGAGAATGTTGCCAAGCTTTATGATGAGGTTTATGCTGTTAACGTACATATGTGTGGGCCTACATTTTTTACACCCTATGATTAAATAGCAGGTTGCAAAAGCGAGAGAACAAGGCGAGGTGGGGGTGGGGGGTTGGAGCGATGCATCAAGAAGGAAATAAATGTGGTTGCTATAATTTTTTTAGACATTTTTATTGAAAAGGCAACAAATATTAAAGTAAACGTCAATCGCTTATATATATATATATATATATATATATATATATATATATATATATATATATCAATATATATATATATATATATATATATATGTGGGTGGTGTGTGTGTGTTGTGTGTGTGTGTGTGTGTGTATATATATATATATCATATATATATATCTATATATATATATATATATATCTATATATATATCATACATCTATATATAGATATGTGTGTGTGTGTGTGTATGTATTTATATATATTATATATAATATATATATATACATATATATATATATATATATATATATATATATATATAATATATATATATTATATATATATATATATATTATTCCGTCATTCTAGTGTAGGTAGATCTTTTAAAAGCATGTCTTTCTGTGTCATCAAAAAAAGAAATTTCATATCAGTTGCATAACATTCAATTATACATACGTGCCTAACACATATAACTTGAATTACGTAACGAATTATCGAGAGCACTATACCTGCACGGCAGGTATAGATCCAACGTACCATCAATCTCATGAATCAATAAAGAAATAATGCACAATGAAAATGAAATTCTTATAAATCTAAAGAAAGAAATATATGGTGTGGAAATTTATAAATTTGTGAGGGGTCCTCCAGCATAAAAGCTCTTATAAGACGGAAAAAAGCATAAATGTAACAAAAGTTCATGTAAGACGGAAAAAAATATTCTACTTCTGTTTCAATTCTTTCAACAGCAGAGACGAATATCAAATTGTTCTACAGAACCTTTTCAAATAATACCGCATAAAGTGATCCAAGAGAAGCAAATAACCACAGTAAATCTTCGTGGGCAAAGGTAACAATAATTGCAATAAAAATATTCTAAAACCGATGCTAAAACACGACAGACCATAGGCAACGACGGGGGAAAAAATGCCCACTCCAGAGTTTTATCAACATTAGGTAATTACAAGACAATGAAATTTGAGGGTATGTAAAACTGAACGCTTTCAGCAAACATTGCCTTTTACGGTGAAAACAGCTCTTTACGTAGTAGAGCCCGGACAAAAGTACAGTGAATATTGAATACAAAATTGCATATTCATCGAAAAAGCCCCTTTTGTAGGACGAAAACCCGATGGGTTAATGTCTATCGGATGAACAAATATTCGTCAAATGAAACGGATAAATAACGATGTTAAAGTTTTAGCAGCAATCTAGCTAGTTAGTAGGAGGGTTGAGGTGGGGGGGGCGGGGGGCGTGCCGACAGGCTAAGTGAGAGAGAGAGAGAGAGAGAGAGAGAGAGAGAGAGAGAGAGAGAGAGAGAGAATAATCTTTGCTGTAAATGCATTTAAAATCTGCACTTGACAAAACTGTAAATTTTCGATTTTATTCAGCAAAAAAAGAAAAAAACTTTCTATTGTCATTTAGTCGTCTTGTTGCTGGGTATGCAGTGAAAGGCAAGCAACTAACACCATTCTAGTCGAGCTTTATTGATAATCGGTATGTAACCAATGAACTCTCTTTTTCAAACAACATAACGAACTAAATGGAATTCATATTTTGGATAAAACATAAAACATTCCCATCTTCTGATAATTTCTTGCTTTGATGGCCAACTACTAAAATTCCCCTGAAAAAAAAAAAACATGAAATACAAACAAAAACGCTCCTCTTCAAAAAAACGCGACCAAGTTCAAACTTTTTAATATGAATATCTAGAAAGGCAACAACCTTCCTTGGTGATGGTGGGACTCCTCAGTACCGAAGTTACGCCCAGATCTCTATTTTTCTCGGCAATCGTCACCGTTTTCTTAACTAAATGAAAACATTAGAGGCATGTTTACAATAATCAGAATTTAACTATCTCATTGCTAAATAATGTGACCATAACCGGTGAATGAGTCCAATTCATATATATTATATTATATATATATTATATTTATATATATATATATATATATTATAATATATATATTATATATATATATATGTATGTAATTGTATGTGGTTTTTTGTGTGTGTGTGCGTGTATAAAGTTTCCTTTGATAATACCCATTCGTCTTTTTCTATCTGAGTTTGCTATTAATCTTAATTTTTCTATTTTAAGTATATCTATTTCTCTTTCTCTCTCTCTCTCTCTCTTCTCTCTCTCTCTCATCTCTCTCTCTCTCTCTCTGTGTTGGTTGTATAAAATAAAGCGACAAGAAAAGCAAACCAGTCTACACAAGGAGACAATACTATGTCTGATGAAGGTTTGGAAGACACTATCAAAGTTCTACAAGCTGAAAATACACATATTTAGAATTCAGTTAATCAGTACAACTGGTGGCTATGTGCTCTCTAGACGAATGCTTGTACGTAGGCTTAATGAGCATTTTGGTAAAGATCTAATGGTCTTATCTTCACCAGGCTAAGAAAATACTGCTCCTTATTTCAGACCCACAAGACAATGACATGAATATGGTTTTAACCATGATGAAAACCCAAATTTGTCATGAAACCAGACAACTTGATCTTGAAAGATACAAGTTTTCTACAGCACATCCTTAGACTGTGACTTCCAGATATGCGTGCAAGACTGTCCTTGAGCTTCTTGGTAAGCTGTCACCAAAACTGAAAAATTCTTTAGCATCATTACACCAGCATTAACAAACCATCAACACCCTCTCCAGAGTGGATTAGCTGTCTTTTTACGAGGGTCAAAAAACGCAGTGATGACAATAAATGCACTTGGTGTAACGTGCTCTTATGGCGAGCTGTTGCATTTCAAGATATCTGTAGCTACATCTGTTGCTAAAAATAGGGAATTGACAAAAACTTCTAAGGTTACGGGTGTTTTAGTGCAGTGTGTAGTAGACAGCTTTGATGCTAATATAGCATCTCAAAATGGCAAGATATCAACGCATTCCCTGGCAATGCTCATAAAATGGCCCAAGTAAACCTGCTATTACACCCATTTTTTAAGAGAACAGGTTCTATCACTAAGATTGTTTTGACATACAGCCGCAGCTAACCAAAAAGGAAACAGATGTGTTACAGCCTTCTTGAAAGATATTACAAAGATATCATGGATATAATACTAACTGTTTGTGTCGTGAGCAAGGAGAACCTTTCCATCCCAACACTAAAGCTGTTTACCTCCCATTTACTGATATAAAACCTGTACTCACTGAAAATCATGACTTCATTGACTAAAGCACAAAAATTAAGTCAGGAGATGGAACAGAAATTTACTTTTTCCACAGCTGACTAGCAACTTTGCAAATAAAGTGTACATATCAATCTCTTTTCAAATCCAATCTTATTCCCAGATTAAAGGGAATGCATATGGTTATGAGCTTTATTGTTGCTGTTGGAACATTGATGGCAGGATCTGATCTACCAGAAATATTGGAGGCTGTGTTTGGAGGTGTTGCAAAATGCAAAGTGGAAAGAAGTTCGCAATAAATATGAGAGCTCTATGCTTACTAACTGAAGAGCTGCTGAGAGAGTTTGTCAACCAAGATGATGTAAGTTCTCATGATGACCTTTTGACTGTGTTAGAAGACCTGGCAACAGGAAGTCACACTGCTAAGCTGTGGATTGACAGTCTGGTTAAACCAGTATTGATAATAATGTTATTTGTGAAGGCTGAAGGAGGTGTGTGGCTTCTTCACCTGTATGCCGTTGTTCTTATGTTACTATACTTCTTTACTTCCAGGGAAGTAAATTATGCAAGGTATGGACTATATTACCTGAGAAACATGTCATCCTTGCCTGAAAATGTCCTTACATACTTCATGAAAGGTTCACATGTTATGAGACACAAACATGGTGTTTTTTGGAATGGTATAAGGGCTGATATGTTTATCTTCTTGAGGTTTGGTGATGGCAAAGGTGGAATAACTGGAAATACACTGAGACCTGGGCACTTAGCTTGCATAATGTGGCAAGATAATTCAAGACATCAAATATGAGGGAATATGAACCCTCATTTAACATGCATATAGTCCATAAAGAGGAATTCACGGCAAGAATTACTGTTGATAAAGCTGACAGGTATAGATTACAATACTCAATCTCTGCATAGACCAACAAACCCCTGAACAACATCCAGAGTGATTGATTAATGTAGTAAATGGGGGCATTGCACCACCACCAGTAAATGTTGACATAGCTATTCAAATTAGTGCTAGGTAATTGGAAAAACTTGAAAAGAAACTACCTCAAGGTTTCTATGACACCATACCAAAGGAAATGGAAACTATGGTTGAAAAAAAAATCTATCAATGTGGGTGGCTGTCATTTTTATGACAAACTATACTTACTCTTGATTTATAAGACTTCAAGCAAACTCAAGAGACATAGATATTGAAGAAGTTATTTCATGTAAACTGTCCCCTGTTCCCACAGCTCTTTTCACCGATTCTAGGGATCTGCATAGTTCCAAGTCAAAATCAATCTTAAAGAATCAGATTTGGGTAGAACTTTCAGCTAGACATGCTGCAATAGATATTGTGTGCATGGTACTTGATGGCTCAGCATTTCTGTGGATTCCACACTGGCCATCATCCGGTTCATCTCATTTGGCCACTGTCCAGGATTTTGTGAATAAATTTATAGATCTGATTAGAATGAAATTTCCGTATTTAGGTCACATTGTCACCAACGACCTGAAAGATACGGCAGACATTGAACAGAGGCGTCATAAAATATGTGCAACTGGCAACATGATTGCAAAGAGGTTTGCCTTTTGTCATCGAGACGTGAAACTGCTGCTCTTCCGCTAGTACTGCTACAGTATTTATGGGTGTTCCCTCTGGACAAACTATACCCGAGAGACCATGAGACGTATCACTGATGTGCACAATGACATAATGAGACGCCTCACAAACACTCCTCGCTACCACTCCGCCACACAGATGTTCTTAGAAAACCACCTGGACAATTAGAAAATCATTGTAAGGCTAACAATGTCCAGTCTGATAACCTAAGTGAGAAACAGCAGCAACTCGCTCATACAAAGCATCCTAAGGAGTAAAGCAAGAAGATCTAAATTGTGGGAAAGATGGGAAAATGAGGCCTTTGTCCCCTAAAGAACTTAATCACTGTATTGGCAAGATGTCATCTGCAGATTCTGTCATTATTATTATTATATTTATTGCTGATATTTTATTTTTTCATTATTACTGTGAATAGTATCAAGTTAAAGTTTTTCTACATTCAATTTTCGCATTTAGCCCTCTGGACCTGACAACTGTAATCACCTAAGATCTCCAGTTGAAATTTAAGTTATATAATCTGTGCACTAACTGTTATAGCTCTCAATGTATTTTTTCTAACCAATATCATTACTGTTATTACCAGTATTATGATTACTATCTTTTATGCTACCTCAGCTATTGTGTGGATAAGTGCCGTTTATTCATTTTTTATCATGTCTCATGTATCTAGATTGTGTATGTTACTGTCTATATTTTGTATATTCCATGCATATGGCCCTGAGCTGAAATAAAGGATATTATTATTATTATTAAAAACAGGGGATGTCTACTTTAATTTTGATAGATATTATCATTTTAACACCAAAGATTCTACAAGGATCTCAAGAAGAAAAGAAGGCACCGAAGTATTTCAGCTGAGTCCCACATCTCCTTTGGCTTCACAAAATCTTATTATAACTGTAACGCAGAATAAGAAACAATTGATTGAAATAATTTGCAAAAGTCTCCTTCAGGATACCAATATCCATCGGTCTCAATACAAACTTCGTATAACTAGACAAGAACAAACACCTTAAGAAATTGGGATGTGTAGTTGCAGAACAAGAACTAATCTTTCAACTAGCCATGAGGAAGGAGAATTGTGCAGAAGACTATACATATCACAGTTACTGAATTATTGAAAGCCAGTGACTGTCCTTAGTGATGACACGGACGTCCATGTCCTTTTACCATATCACTATCTTCAGCAAAGACTACAGACATCAGTGGTAATGGAATCACCAATCAAGGGAAGAAGTGTTATTGACATCAAAGCAACTGTGCAGAAACTCCACCATATTATTCCCACAATGCTAGATGGTAAATGTTTTGAAACATACTAGAGCTTCATCTCTTGAGCTTAATGGAAATTTAGAAGCTGAATGGGTAGATGTATAAGAACAGGCCAAACAGCTCATAGAAGCATGGTATGGACAGCCAAAAGCTAAATCCATGTCAGAGTAAAAACGTGGACGGAAGAGGTTGGCAGGATTGGAGCAACAAATATACCACCATTAGCCACAATACCCCCGACAACAGAGGCATTTGCTGAAAATGTGAATCGTGCTCACATGCAGACGTACATTTGGAAGAATGCACTTCAGTTTCATCAGCCAAAAGAAGACGCCTCTAACTATGGTTGGATAAAAGACAAGACAAAGTCACTGCTACCAAAACTCTCCCCACAAGTAAAAAAATCCTTTAAAAAAGTCGGGGGTGGGCCTGGGAGCGGGGAGGGGGGGTGTCAGCCAGCTCCTCCAAGTTGGTGACTCTGGACGTAGACTGAAGGCTGGCAATGATGACGAATAAAATTTTTAAAGAATACACCATTTAACAAATTCTTTCCTTGTGACATATTCACGTCTGAAACGAATTTTTTTCTTCGGCCACCTGTCATACCAATTACGTACATTTTTCACACTTTTGGTGATTACGTCATAAACATTGGTCTTTTAGTTTACAAATGGGAACAGAAAGAGCTTTCTATCTTGAAAAAATAAGTGATAGCAATTTGTAAAAACTTTCCCAAATATGAAAAATGCTTTGGTATGAAAAGGTTGAAGTAATTAAATTTTGATATCAGGAAATGCTCAATCCTAAAAACTGGCCAGTAAAGAATTTCTCAAAACTGATTATCTACGTAAGCAGAATCAGCAAAAAAAAAAAAAATGAACTTACGACGTTAAAACCGGGTTTAGTCCCTCGGCAGCCAGCTTATAATGGCCTCTGAAAAAACGACGAAAGTAAACTATTTAGTTACCATGAAACATGAACGGGAAAGCTCATAGAGCTGGATTTTATTTGCTTTCGGAAGAATCCGGATATAAAGTTTTTAAAGCTGACGGTGTCTTAATAGACTACAAAGTAGTCATAAAATGACTGCTAAATGATGGTGGAAATTAACGATGGGCTAATTGATAATGGGGAGGTAGTGATAGACTAAATGGGCTAATAAATATTACATCAAGTTTTTAGGATTAAATGTAGTAATGAGAATGAATAGACAAGATACCTAAGCAATTCTGGCTAATGACAGCTAATTAGTTTTACTGAAAATTAATGATATATTAAAAGGCGCAGTAAATGTGATCAACGTTCACGGAATAACCAATATCAATAGAGTGGCACGATAACAATTAAGGGTGACTGGAAAAACCAGCTGTGTGCTCATAGGATCTGGCAGTTTACTGGATCAATACCACGGGTCAGTGAAGTTATCGTTGGTGAGTATTGACGGTAAAGTAAAAGGCTAAAAAATGGGCGCAGCTATGTGCCGATGGGACCCGGTAAATAATACTTAGTTTATAATGCCTGCAGTGCACCACGCAAGGAGCAATGACGGGACTAACCCCTCATGGGTTTTAATAACCTGTTGCACTGCATTTTTGTTTAATTATTGACTAATTTTAAGGAATAAGAAACATGAGTAAGCAAGGTGAGGTAACCGAGTCCCTGTCATCGCAAATGCTCCTCGAATCTGCTTCGAGAGATCTTTCTTCCCGCGGACATTTTTCGAGGCATGTTATTAATCCCGCTGTACAAGAATGATTTAACATTAAAGCTAAACCATCGTTTACTAAAATAAAATAAAGGTAAACATTATAAATTATGCCTGGCTATTTCTCCCGACCCGCCTTTCCTAAGAACACAAATAAACTCTTATAGCGCTAGTGAAAGAGAAAGCAGGCTGAGAAAGTAAAGCAAAAGCACGATGAAGCAAATGGAACAAAGTCACACCACAGAAAGCCATAGGAATGGAATGGAATGGAATGGAATGGAATGGAATGTAGATCTAGTTTAGGCCTTTGAGGTCATTCAGCGCTGGAAAGGAAATTGAGAGTAGGTAGGTTTGAAAGGTGTAACAGAAGGCAAACCTCGCAGTTGCACGATGAAATAATCGTTAAGAGAGGACGGATAGCAAGATGGAAGAAATATGAATGGAAGTACAGTAAAAGGATTGAAAAGGGTTGCAGCTAGGGACGCTGCAATGAACCATTAGCAATGCCTACAGTGCATCGCATGAGGTGCACTGACGGCACTATCACCCCTACGAGGCCGAAAGCCATAGGAGACTGGAAATATAAAGAAATAAATTCATTTTTGGCGAAAGAACAGTAATAATTTTGTATAAAAAACAAACCGAACAAAATTACTTTATTTCCATTTCATAAAATCCTCAGTTCTATACGGGAAGAGTTCAGCTACATTGAAAGCTGCTTGGAAAGCTGCACAAAATCTGATTTCTGTCCAAACTTTTCCAATCACCCAACAAGAACCAACTTTTTCAAAGATATCAATACAGTGAACTAAAAGCTTTCGCCCACACTAGCCTGTTGTTAGACCGAATGGTACGACTTGATCGGATTTCTCCAACCTTCCTAAAGGAAAACTATTGTTAGCAATCTGCAAGGGACTGATTTCTATTTTATTTACAGGTTGGCAATTACCTTGCAAAGGAAATATAAGTAAATAGGTTTCCTCGGCATAAGCGGCCTGCACGTGGGCGTATACCAATTGACGAGAGAGAGAGAGAGAGAGAGAGAGAGAGAGAGAGAGAGAGAGAGAGAGAGATAGTTCAGCGGAGGAGACTGGTACAAAGGAGATTTGAATAACATTTCCCATGGTAACAAGTAGCCAGAAACTTAACTTTTCTCTGATAATGTCAGGTTTAATACTTCCCCCTCTGCGATACCTGCCGAATAAAATAACATCTTTAATACTACTATGTCGATGAGTGAAGTCAAGACGATTAAAAAAAAAAAAGAATTCAAAACGGCTAAGGATGAGTCTAGGATACGCTACATTCACAGCATACATTCTAAAACTCCACATTCAGTTTTTGAAAGGATATGCAAGCTAAGTGATAAATTCAAATCAGACCTATTACCCATTCTAAAAATATAAACAACAGCCTAAAACCTAGACCAAACAAAGTTCCTTAAGATTTAGGAAGACAATTCTTTCTATGCCAGATAACACATTACTCTCTCTCTCTCTCTCTTTCTCTCTCTCTCTCACTCTCTCTCTCTCTCTCTCTCTCTCTCTCTCTCTCTCTCATGAATGACGTCGAATGGTTGGCCATTTGGGAAATATTGCTCGTAAAATGAAACAAAACGTTCCTTTTAATATCAAATAGACAAACTGCAGGCATTTGCGAGATGACCGTGAAATTGACATTTTCGAATACAATGGGCAAGGTTATTTTTCCTTAAGCGCAGTGGTAAATCGTGCTCAAATCTGAGGCGACATAATTCTTTTTGCATCGTCCAAAATCTCAGACGAAACGTACCGGTTGCTGAGTAGTTTTAAGCTTTTTTTTTTTTTTTTTATTCTAAATGTCATACAAGTTTGCGAATTCACAGCTAACACTCTTTTCCCTATGGCTATATAAATGTGATCCGTTTTATGCATTGGTATAATTCGTAGCCAGTGTGATATGAACGATTATTTTTTTAAGCTCAAAGCACGGTGTGATAAGGATAGCAAAGCTAGCAATGTTAGTACGCTTAACATTGCACCTCGGGCTGGTCAGCTCAACTATCTCTGCAGCATTATACCAGTAGACCTAATAATCTTAATAGTCGTAAAACCTGCAAAATAGGAATAGGAATTATTACAAGTTTTCTTTGCATGTTGAAGTTTTATGCTGTGTTCAAACTGCCTGTATGTTTGTGAACTGGGGTGTATAAATATAGATAATAATTTATGGTTTCTAAGCCTATTGAGATGTAATCTCGGTTACTAGAGAACTTATTTGTAGGAATTACCTGCTCATTGAAGAATTAAAGATGACGGTGGATTAAATTATATGGAGGACATGGCTATTAATTGAAATGATATCTATTAGTAATAATATCAAGACCTATGGAACACTTCTTCTGTTTAAAAGTCACTCTGCTCGCTTTTGGTGAATAATTTATTCATTCATAAGGTAAGTTGAAGTGCAAGAATGTGTAGATAATTTCAAGTGATTTCTGGCCAGAAATTGAAAAATGTAATGTATATCTAACACACCTAAGTCTAAGAACAAAATCTTGCCTCTAACAAAAGAATAGAACCTCAGTGGCGTGGTCGGCTTGGTGTTGACCTGCCACCTCAGTGGCCACGAGTTCGATTCTCGGGTATTCCATTGAGGGGTCGGAGATGTGTATTTCTGATGACAGAAGTTCACTCTCGACGTGGTTCTGAAGTCACGTAAAGCCAGTGGTCCCGTTGTTGAATGACCACTGGTTCCATGCAACGTAGAAATACTATCCAAACAAACAAACAAAAGAATAATTGCATAGGCGAATATTTGCTAGTAAGCCACAATGTTTGGAGTAGTTAAAAAATATAACATAAAAAATCTTATTTTTATGAAAATCCAAATATTCCGCTAACAAAGATGAAAAGAAATGTAAATTTAATTCCATTTTTTTACTATAACTTTGAAAGAGAGAGAGAGAGAGAGTAACGAAAAGATAGAGACTAGACATAGTACATAATTTCCAGGACCCACTCTAAGTGGGTCCTGACAATTTCCAAAACAAAAACGTACTCCACGAGCTAATACGTAAGAGCAAAACAACATGTCACTTCACAAATGAAATAAGAACGAACATAAAATTTAACCCGATGAAATCTACACGACTTGCGTCACCCAACTGCTGCAGAAGAAAACTCAATAAAAGTATTAACCTGTTTTTACTTTAAAAAATCATCTACATCGGCAGATGGGAACAACTCGAGACATCACACTGACGCAACTGTCTTATCTCCCTAACCTCGAAGGGAGCCCGAATTTAACAAGCCTTAACACACTTTCTGAATTTCAGAGAACAAATTTCGCTCTGATAAGGAGACAGCAGTGAAATTGGTATTATTTCCATAATCACAGGCACACTTCCAGCAAGATAACCCAGAGAAACTTGGGTTCTCGTAAGCTACCTATCTAAAGGACTCTCGCACACAGCGGCAAGATTACCCAATGAATTTTCAATCCAAATGTGTAGTGGTAATATGTTATAAACCTGAGATATAAAACCCTCACCTTCCTTAAACTTCTTACAAGCTGCAACATCAAACGTTATTCCATGGCTTAGTTAAATAATAATGAACAAATGATCAATGAGATTAAGTCATTTAAGATTAAATAAAAAAAATCCGTTAGACTAAAAAACCCTCCAATGCTTCTGTTAGTCTGTTATTTATTGTTTTAATCAAGGCAAGGAGTATTTTGTTCACAATTTAAGTAAAGTCGCAGAGAGCAAGGGAACGAGCTGTTGTGAAGTACATCTGAGAGCGAGAGAAAAAGGCGAAATTTACAATAAAAAAACAAAAAAAACAAGATTAATTCACATTCCGTGATTTTACCATTTGGTGGCAAAAAATTTTAGTTATTAAACCATATACGAAAAAATCACAAAAATTTTCACTCCACCTGTAATCGAGACCCTCAGGAGAGAGAGAGAGAGAGAGAGAGAGAGAGAGAGAGAGGAGAGATTGAGAGAGAGAGAGAGAGGGAGAGAGATGCAGATAACGCCGTACTTCAAGCAAGAGGAGAGACCGAATATGCAAAAGGAAATATCATGAGAATGAACCAACCAATTATGAGGTATTAAGTTTCAGGGTTTTTTTTACATGAACTGGAAACACAACACGGAAGTCTGAAACGATTCCGAACTTTATCTCAAAATACTGCCAAAAGATATTTTTGGACACTTTGCTAACTCTTTCACACACACTGCTTAAGTTAAGAAATAATGAAAATGAATATAATAGTTGATGATGCTGAAAGAAATAGGGATGATTAATGAAATAGTCACATTTATATATCGCTAATTGTTTTCGCAATAAAGTATTCCAAAATATAACCACACCGTCTACAAACGCTCACTACACCAAAAGTATGAACTGAAGGGTAGGAGAAAGAGACCACTTTTACAATTAACTCAAGTTGGATATCGCTGGCGAGCTATTAATAACCCTTTGGGTATTGCATGCGGAGTGAAGCAGCTTTGGGTATTAACCCTTCAATGAGTTCGGCTGCAGACTTGGGATTATATTAAGAAAAAGCCGTTGCACTAACTGAATATGGTGTGCTGATTTAGATTAAACACAGGACGACGTTGGATTTGGAGTCTATGAAAGTTAAGTCAGCTCAAATGATTTCATGATTATAAATCCGAAATCACAATGTTCTGATTTAATATTTTCACTGAAGGGTTGGCTCACATCTACGTGCAAAGACTCTGACCGATATTTGTAAGAAGCAATGGACGATTCATAGACCATGAATAAATACAGACATTAATATTTACTGCGCGTTATGTCTGCATGCATAGCCTAAAATGAAAAGAAATTAAAACCATACATTAGAAATTCGCATAGTATTTGAAGGTTAGTATTTTCATTCATTGAAATAAAATAAAATTTACCATCATCATGGCCCATCCATATAGACCACAACAGTGAATTTCAGCATGTTGAAACAGAAAATATTCATATACGGAAGTACAAGAACGTCAATTACAGTTTCAAAAAACATCATTAAATCAGGAGACGAGTAAATTTAACTGAACCATTAAAGATAATCGATAATCATGAGGAAAGGAAACTACTGAAAGTTACAGCGATTGGTGGTGTAACAAGAATTACTTTTGTACTTTGGCATTTATACTCGGTAATCACTACCATAAAGTGCATATTCTTACGAGCGATTCGCCTATAAAAGGTTCTTTGGTCAAAGTTAAAAACCTTTCGTGTATATTCTTCCAGCTAGATTTACATCAGCATATTTCTTTTATTCTAAATAGATAAACAGAAAGTAAAACTGAGCGAAATAACCAAACACAAAGAAGCAGAACTGAAGCCAACGCCACTTGACGACAACTCGAGAGATCTCTTCCAGAAAATTCAAAATGAACATCACAAGAAATCAGTAGCTCAATTCAAGTTCCGGAAAGCATCCTCGCTCAACCAGAACAGTTTACACAACAATCTTTATTATGGTCACCACACACACCTCATTATATAGGCACATGAAAATACACCTGCGAACGTATACAGGCGCAAAGATCCATTTCAAATAACGCAAATAATGAAAATGGAAAAGCACGAAACTGCACGCTACACTTACGCACATTTTATAATACCTTGGTCACCAGACACAGCATTTACATATACCGAGGTTCCACGTTACTTCTTTACCAAGCAACGAACACCCTTTTTTTTTTATTTCGCTATTGGTTTTACAACAGTGAAATGGTCGTCCTACTAAATGTAGACGCTCCTTTATGACTATATCTATATTACTTACAACTGCGTCATTTTTAAGTAAATTGTATTTATATATATATATATCTATATCTATATCTATATCTTATATCTATATCTATATCTATATCTATATAGATATAGATATAGATATAGATATAGATATAGATATAGATATAGATATAGATATAGATATATATATATATATATCATATATACATATATACATAGTTATATATATATATATATAGATATATATATATATATATATATATATATATATAATATATATATATATATATATATATATATATATATACTATATATATATATATATATATATATATATATAGATATATATATATATACTATATATCTATATATATATATATCATATATATATATATATATATATATATATATATATATATATATATATATATATATATATATATATAGATATCTATATATATCTATATATATATATATATAGATATATATAATATATATATAGATATATATATATATATATATATATATATATATCTATATATATATATAAAACTATGTATATATGCTATTATATATATATATATATATATATATATATATATATATATATATATATATATATATATATATATATATATATGTATGTATGTATGTATGTATGTATAATTTTGCTCCATAAGCATTGATACTTTCTACACCTGACGTCCTCACTCGTATACCTAAACCAAGAATGCATTCTCTTTTATACAAATATACATTTGTTTTCCATGATTTTAGGTTCACAAAAAAAAACTTCATTTTGTCATAATGCCCTCAAGGACCAGGATATAGTACATTCGTTAAAATTCTATCACTCTAATTCATTCCCAAGCATTCTCTTTTTCTTCCAGCATCGTATTTTAGGATATAACACCTCGCAATCTGCTATATCTCGTCCATTCACATTTTCTCTCTCAGGTCTGCTGATAATGTTTATGAATGTTTTTTATTTTGTTTAAAATAAGGTGTCAAGATGTGATTCTCCCTCAGCAAACTAGATTCGAAGCAGTAACGGCAAAAACTTGACCACCGTCTCACCTGTCATCTGCACAGCGGGAAAAAATGAGTTGACAACATAATATGTTGTCAGCTGACAGTTTTACACATAACTTGTTCATCGACAGTCAAACACCCTACCCACAATTAAGAACTCTGTGAGTCACCTCTACCTTATCAGCTCCTTGTTTCCCTGGATATCGAGGCTTTACCTTTCCATTTTCATTGCCACTCCCTCACCATCTATCCTTCAATTTGTAGTTCTTTCCCTCCTCCCCCATTCTAACATGATACTGGTAACTATAAACTTTCCACTGATGTGTAGACCTTTGTTTTTTTTTTTCCACTAGAACTTCCACATACGAGACCATTTTTTCCGCTGTAAGACAATATCTCAACTATTATTACTGTTCTTTTCTTCATACATTCCTTATACCAAGTAAGAATTTACTGATGGTGAATTTCCACTGGTTGGCCGTATGGTGGTAGGGATTTCTACGAGACAGGAAGAAGATTATTTTGGAAATTCGAGTAGTATATGAAAGTCGTTTACTGGTTCACATGCATTTACAGTACTCTATAAATAATTTTAATTTACGAAATAAAATCGCGACAACAAATCACTGAAAATTCAAGAATGAAAGTCATTATTTAAAAAACGAGGGGTATCACAAGCATACCAAGAAAATGCCTTTCTATTTCTCTAGTGGTCACCTTCTCCTCTTTGAGAGACTAAATAAGATTACTCAACTGAAGGAAATTATTCGTCTACGAAACCACTAATTAGGGGAAATATGAAATGAATACCAGTATCGGACGTCCAGTCACCAAGCAATCATAGAGACAAACGCTTTTTTTAAAGAATATAAAGATATATAAAGATAAAATGGCAAAATAAACAAAATCCCAAACCGTCAAGAAAAATACGCAGTTCAAGTAAATTGTTTTAAGAACATAAAAGTAAAAAAGATTACGAAAAACAAGGAAGCCTTTTTCTCGTGGAGAGAGAAAACAAATAACGGCATTCAGAAAGAGGAGCAAAGGAAGTCTTCCTTTACTGCGAAAAGGCAAACACATCACAGCAATCAAGGACAGTGCGGCAGTCCTAGGGCAAGAGAGCAATAATGAAACACTTGCCGGAGTTAATGCTGGGAACAAAAAAGGAGAGAGAGAGAGAGAGAGAGAGAGAGAGAGAGAGAGAGAGAGAGAGAGAGAGAGAGAGAGAGAGACTAATTTACAAAACATGAATTAACTACTATGACATATATCTTGCAATTGGACAAAATGACACAACATAAAAAGCAAATGTAGCCATTTGAAAAGGTCCCTAACTAACCTTACGTAGCCGCAAATGGCAGTTCCCGTTCTTGATCGAGGTATTCGAGCGCCTTAACGGTCTATTTACTCGGCGTTATGAAGCAATTACAGAGTGTCTGTGTTAGGAAGCAAAGGAACACTGCACCAGGCAAATGTTGATGTCCATGGCTAAGGCTTCGTAAGACTTAGAGCCAAATGAGGAGAAATTTAGGAGGGGGGGTGTGGGGGGGGGGGGGGGGCGGTGCGTATGAGAGAGGAAAAAGGGTCAAGGGGAAAAATAGGAGAATACATCGAAGAAAGTGTGTTACATTATAGACTTGAATACGGTGGTCCTTCACCCCATTGATCGCTATTCAAATTAGATTATTATCAGAAAATTTCACTTTTGGTGGACTGAAGATATAACACGAGGGGAGAGAGAGAGAGAGAGAGAGAGAGAGAGAGAGAGAGAGAGAGAGAGAGAGAGAGAGAGGATGCTATGGAATAAGTATACTTTTTCGTTTATTCCATCCTTATCACCCATCATCACTACCAACAGCAGTATCAACAAGTCCTCGTTTTCGTTAACCAGGCTTCGGTCAACCAAGCAATGACTAAAGGTTAAACGGACACCTATTACAGCCACATCATCGAAGGACAACAATGCAAGCGCTATTTGCTCAAGTCAAATATATGAAGGTGAACTAATGCCATTAACAATGCTTTGGAGGATAGAGAATGTGGCGCATAAATAAACAAAATGAAGTGATTTCATTTTTTACGAGCAAAATCTACCGAAAGCGGAAAGGTTTTCCTTCTTCATATGACGAAAATAATAATAATAATAATGATGAATAATAATAATACTAATAATAATAATAATAATAATAATAATAATAATAATAATAATAATAATAATAATAATAATAATAATAATAAATAAACGGAAGTTGTACATGATTAGCACTAAACACCATACGACGAATAAATTAAATGAGACAGATTCTGTTTCATTTTCCGAATAACAACAACAACAACAACAACAACAACAACAACAACAAAACAACAATAATAATAATAATAATAATAATAATAATAATAATCATAATAATAATAATAAACGGAATTTGTACTTGATTAGCACTACACCATACGACGAATAATGAAAATGATAGCAGATTCTACTTCATTTTCCGAATAATAATAATAATAATAATAATAATAATAATAATAATAATAATATAATAAATGATAATAATAATAATAATAATAATAATAATAATAATAATAATAATAATAATAATAATAGTCTAGAAACGATTATGTACTCAAATAATACTACCAGGTTTTTCTTTTTTTGTCTGCTAATGCAACGCTCATCTATAACACATTTTCATCGTCTTCGATATACCCTTAGCAATCGATATCTTATTTTCAAATCTACAGAAAATTCTTAATTTTTTCTCCCAGGCCACTAAATCAGTCGAAAGGTTCCTTCAGTCATTTTCCCCTCTTCCTTAACATTTTATTGTGGCCCAATATCGTTTGGAGTGCTTCCTGTTCCCATTTACCTAAATAATCATAATTTCTTCTTCCCATTCCACTGTCATTATTCTATGTCTCCTAAGATTTCTTTTTTTTTTTGGCTGTTTATATAACAATATTTTCCTCTTAAAAATTATTTTCCTCTTAACATTATTTTCCTCTTAGTCTATCCATTTTTATTTCTGTTTCACCTTATTTCCATCAAGAATTTCTCATCCTAGACTTTATACAAGTAATTTTTCATTTTCATTAGATTTCTCCCCAACTCCTTCTAATTCAGATTACTTCATTCTTCCTTCATTTCTTCATTAATTCGTATTCGTATGAGACATATATCCTCTATTTACAAATTTATATGGTAGGATGTAATGAAGCTAAGCATTCCCATATTTCAAACTTTATACTTACAAAACAGTAGAAGAATGAAATACTGATAATAGTTCCACATACTTTAATTAAAAGGTTTTGATTACTGATCACCGATGATGGCTTTCTAGTATTGCCGTGTGTTAGAAAAAATTCAGGAAAATCAGAAGTTACGACCGAGCCATCTTTTAAATAAAACCGGGAACGCAAAAAAAGAAAGAAAAAAGGCGGTAACTGGAAATGTCGATGGATGCCGATTACTTCTATGGAGAGCAAATTTACGTCCAACTGCCGACTGACAATGGAACACTCGGTCATGGGCTCCAATTCAAAAGCTTAGCTAAAATACAACTGTTAACGAGGACGAATTAAAAATATTTAGTGTTCTTGAAACTAGAGGGTTAACACAACAAAATCTCGAGCAACGCCAGGATATCACTCCAGCATTCAAATTACTCTCTCTCTCTCTCTCTCTTTCTCCGTGTAAATACGTGGCTACAAGAAAGAGGATCCATGGGCAATTTCATGGGCAGAAATCTGTTAAATAACATCTGCATATTATCATGTACATCACAGGATTCGAAGTCATCATTCTAACATTGTTACATTCTCTATCAACTTGTAGCTTGTCTATATTATTTTCACTTTCGAATGTTAAATTGTTATTAGTTCATACAAAATTCATCAGTCGTCTACCACAGTCAAGTTGATTGTTATATCCAGGGTGTATTGATGGGGATACATGGATTTAGCAACTTGACATATACACAATCATATATATATACATACATGCTTAAAAAATCACTGTAGATGCACGTGACTTCATAAATAAGCGAATACCACAGGAAAATAATAGTCAGAAATCCAAGCGCTTTCGTCTTTACTCAGACATTGTCAAGGAGTTAACTCCTTGACAATGTCTGAGTAAAGACGAAAGCGCTTGGATTTCTGACTACTATTTCCTGTGGTATTCGCTATACATTATACATACATGTATATATATATATATATATATATATATATATATATATATATATATATATATATATATATGTATATATATATATATATATATATATATATATATATATATATATATATATATATATATATATATATTTATATATATAATAAGTATGCGTATACCATTATCCATTTGTTATTTGAGTCAATAACAAAAGTAAATGAAAGAAATTACGAAATAAAATAGACGTCATATTTGGAGAAACATGTAGAAACAACAAAAACCGAGAAAGCAAACGACGACATGCAGTAACACCAAGCAGCATAACAGGAATTGCCATTGCTGCTTCTGGAGCAAGCATGAATGCAAATACCTCGGCACGAGTTTTCATAAATTCAAGACACGTAGTACAGCCAAATGCGATGTGAAATAAGACAGCAAGAGGCAAGGACCTGACTATGAAATACAAGTGTCCTTAAAACAATACATACCAATATATAAATGGCCCTTTGGAGGAATCGGCGAAGGATCTTCTCCTGGATTATGACACACTTTTTAAGTCAATGATATTTATCTCGTTACCACATCATATTTCCAGACATTAATTCAATATACGCTTGTCGCAGTTCAGTTGCTTTCAAAAAAAAATTAATTTTCTGTATCATACCCATATCAATACCATAGCCATACTATACCCATATCTGTACTATACCTATACCCAGGTCACTTTCCTGACCTGCAGCTGATGCATGTACCTATTTCATAGAAGGGTTGACTGGTGAGGGTAGATGTGATTGAACCATGGACCTTGAATGCCAATTTCCCTTCTTGTAGCGCTGAGACGCTGCTTTAACCCATACTCATATCACCCCCATATCTATATCTGTGCCATACACATACCTATGCCTATACCCATAACCATAACCATACAATATCCATACCATACCCATATCTGTATCATCCCTACCTATAACCATATTCATACCCATATCTGTGCCATACCTATACCCTCTCTCTCTCTCTCTCTCTCTCTGATTCCAGAGAGCGAATTAAATCATTTACCGTTCCAAGTGATAACGGACAATGCATACCCTCACTTATGGTTTCTGTTTAGATAATTTTATCCAAAGATTAGCTATGTTCCTTCCGGTCGGGTTAGAATCCTTCTTGGGGAATATGGGAAAAAACGGCCCAAACTACGACTATACATATTCTCAGGGTTAGGCGTCACAATCAATTATCGAATTAGAATAATCTTTTAAGAGCATTTATAGAATGCTCGTATGACTATTGGTAAGCTAATTCTAACGTGTCTGTATTTTGGGTAAAAAGCGTATAATGAAATAACCACTAATGAGCCAAATACCACTGGGCTACCATAAATATATTTCCAATTGCTTTTCTTCGAATATAAGGTACTTGTAATCAGGCAAATAAGACAGTATGCTTGTGGAACAACCCATCCAATGCTATGGTCCTCATTTGAAATTTCAAAGGAACCAGTAGCGACGGAAGAATTCTGGGGTTTCCACATTAATAAAAATTGATTAAGTAAAATATTTTTCTGAGATTATCGGTAACTTAGCAGTTGTAGTCATTAGCCCTGGCATAGGCCAAAGAAATTCCAATTAGTACGTGAGTGCACAAAATATTAAAAATATGAATAAAACAACAACCAAACTTAGATGCCTTTTCACGTGTATAACATTTGATAAATAAACCTCGGTACTTACCATTTAGTTTGATATTTTTCCCAACGAGTTATGTGACACAGTTTAGTTTTGTTAATTGTGGCCCAGTCATCCCACTTCTCTTGCTTTACGATTTCAAGTTTTCACTTTATTTCTGTCTCGTTAGAGTCTATGCTCCCATACTGGTTCTTAATATACAATGTTGCACGGATGCAATAGGGAACTCTCAATACAATCGCGATCCCGCAACCAACTAAGTGGGTCATGGGTAAAAATAGGCCAAGAATGATGCGTGACTTGCGTGTGCCTCAGCGAATTGTGGTAATACGGACAGGTACCTGAATTCACAGAAAACATTAAAGAAAACGTTGTATTAGAGCTTTTTAAGGAAAACAGATTTTTTCCTTGCTAATGGCCTATGATCGTTGTCATTAAATCGTTAGGCTGAATATTCATTCTCTTTTTCTTTGGCTAACGGTAATCAATTAGTGATTTAAAACGAAAAATAGTGAAAATATTTTATATACTGAACTCTAGTTTGTTTAGGTAGTCAACTCCACATATAAGAAACTTTATGCTAGTTTATTAATCCTTGATAAAATTAGTTTTTACTTGATTTACCCTCTCTGCTGGTTTATTTCTAGCATGTTATATTAATGAATTTTGTTTCATACTCGACTCAACGCACCTAATACTTGCCTTGCACTGTTCGTTTTGCAGATGCTGTGGTTGTACATTTCTTGTGCAATAACGTTGCTCAGAAATTTGGCTCACTTATGAAATGTTAAATATCTTTTAATTTTGGTCATCATCCCTCGGTGACCCTTTGAAGTGTTATGTTCTTTCTTTCTTAGGGAAAATTTGGTGAGAGCGTTATGTCATTAATGTTTATAATTTTCCGCTTATAATGTGAAATTCACATTTCGGTTTTAGAGTCCATTTGACAGCGTTAAATATATGTTTGCGCAGTCTGAATAACTTCCAACTCTCAACGACATGCTTCGAACTCTCAAAAGAGCATAAAAGAGCATGATGCTACATAATTAAGTCATTGTGTTGAGAGTTACGTTTCTGTAAAAGACTCTGCATGTTGGCCATTTTAGAATTAAAATGAATAATGATAAAGGTAAAGTAACCAGAAAACTAAGATTTAGATTCAAATGGTTATCTTGTATTTGGCCCACTATTCCACACAAAACGGTACGGCCTACTGAAGTGTAACTGGCAGTTCGAGGCGGAAATACCCTTGGTTTGCTGTCAACTTCTATCTTTAGACCTTTGGGGCTATCGACTGCAAAAATAGAACACATGTAAACTAGCAAGAGGTAAGAGACACCATAAATCTATCTTGTAATCTTGCAATAAAACGTTACAGCCATTCAACATTTAGAAGTCCACCATGTCCCGCAATTACAGTATGATACAATTAAGGGGTGCTTCTCGAGCAAGAGCTGGTGCTGCCATAAGGTCACATAAATCAAAGATAACAACATAATTGGAAATTTACGAAAAAGTCCGGCTACTCCCCTTCTTTGCAGGTTTTATGCCCGTCTTCTTCAGATGTATGAAATCTCTCTTTCAAAATAGGCATCTTTATGTGTCTGCCTCTTGGTTAGAGAACAATTCTTTATTTTGTTACTATCCGGAATGTCCTCCTCAAGTCCTTGCAATAAAGTAACTGTGTATGTTTACTAAATCTACATGCAAATACCAAAAATTACTTTATTTCAATCCTGCATCCAAGAATGCATTGCACAAAAATGAAAACAAATATTGGTGCTAAGTTTTGCATTGTACTGTAGGCACTCGTGAATCAACCACGTGGCTTACATGCCGATTGATGTGTAAAGCAGATGGCATCCTCAAATTCCTGTCAGATGAGGCATGGCTCGAGGAACTAGACGCCCCAGTCACTTAGGACATCCTGAAGGATCAACAGAAGTCATCCTTCAGCATGCCACCAGCCGATAGAGAGGAGAAGTTCCTGAACTACGTGGGATCCCGATGGGCGACGAGAGGCCATTGCACGTGTATAAGCAGCTACGATGACTCATCACCCTTCCAGCAAGAGGCGGCAAAGCAGAGTCGTCCTCGGACCTAGTGAAGGAGGTACCCATCAGCAGATTGCCCCGCCAGACAGTAGCCGTGATGCTGAAAGCCTACACCATCCCCATAGAAAAATCTTTGGTCATGGTTGAGGAGGTATGTACAGCGAACAGAGCAGCAGACCCCTGCATCAGTATCATCAGCACGTCACACCAAGCAGTTATCTAACACCAAAGGAAAAAGCGATGAGGACGAACCAGCCGCCCCATCAATAAACTTTTCAAGACAAGAAAACGTGGGGAAAGCAATCACAGAGGAGACGAGAGCCCCCAGGAGGAGTACGTTTCGGGGCAAAGGCAAGGAAGTGAGACAAGGGCTGCATATTCTCAAAAAACACCCGTGACCCACCCATACTAATGTCAGCAGGGGGCAGACAGGTTGCCTCATTAGAGAAATCGCGCCTGCCCACTGCTGTCTTTATTCTAAGTATGAAAGAAGAACAGAGACATGCTTCTTCAAAAGAGATGAACGGCCCGACACGGAATTTTTAGGTGGATACCGAAGCCTGCGCGTCCTTCATCCCAGCAAGGCCAGGAGGGCCACAGGTCTCAACTGTCAGTGGAGTGCCACAAACCAAGTACGGAAGGTGGGAGATGAAGGTCAAGTACAATGGACAATACTACGACTGGTCTTCATACGGTAGACGTGATAATGGCATTGTTGGGAGCAGATCTCCTAACTGACCGCAGGAGCAAGAGCCCGTGCCAGTACAAAGCTGGCTTAATCTTAAACAA
>NC_087202.1:64697445-64706626 GCF_015104395.2 Macrobrachium nipponense | reverse complement strand
TTGTTTAAGATTAAGCCAGCCTTGTGCAGGCACGGGCTCTTGCTCCTGTGGTCAGTTAGGAGATCTGCTCCTAACAATGCCATTGTCACGTCTACCGTTATGAAGACCAGTCGTAGTCTTGTCCATTGTACTTGAACTTCATCTCCCACCTTCCGTACTTGGTTTGTGGCACTCCACTGACAGTTGAGACCTGTGGGTTGGGTGGAGGGGCGAGGTTTATCCGCCCTCCTGGCCTTGCTGGGATGAAGGACATGCAGGCTTCGGTATCCACCAAAAATTCCATGTCGAGCCGTTCATCTCTTTTGAAGAAGCATGTCTCTGTTCTTCTTGCATACTTGGAATAAAGACAGCAGTGGGCAGGCGCGATTTCTCTCATGAGGCAACCTGTCTGCCCCCTGCTGACATTAGTATGGGTGGGTCACGGGTGTTTTTTGAGAATGTGGAGCCCTTGTCTCACTTCCTTGCCTTTGCCCCGAAACGTACTCCTTCTGGGGGCTCTCGTCTCTTCTGTGATTGCTTTCCCCATGTTTTCTTGTCTTGAAAAGTTTATAGATGGGGCGGCTGGTTCGTCCTCATCGCTATTTCCTTTGGTGTTAGATGACTGCTCGGTGTGACGTGCTGGTGATGCTGCTGCAAGGGTCTGCTGCTCTGTTCGCTGTACATACCTCCTCAACCATGACCAAAGATTTTTCTATGGGGATGGTGGAGGCTTTCAGCATCACGGCTACTGTCTGGCGGGGCAATCTGCTGATGGGTGCCTCCTTCACTAGGTCCCAGGACGACTCTGCTTTGCCGCCTCTTGCTGGAAGGGTGATGAGTCATCGTAGCTGCTTATACACGTGCAATGGCCTCTCGTCGCCCATCGGGATCCCTGGTGGTTCAGGAACTTCTCTCTATCGGCTGGCGGCATGCTGAAGGATGACTTCTGTTGATCCTCCAGGATGTCCTAAGTGACTGGGGCGTCTAGTTCCTCGAGCCATGCCTCGTCTGACAGGAATTTGAGGATGCCATCTGCTTTACACATCAATCGGTATGTAAGCCACGTGGTTGATTCACGAGTGCCTACAGTACAATGCAAAACTTAGCAATATTTGTTTTCATTTTTGTGCAATGCATTCTTGGATGCAGGATGGAAATAAAGCAATTTTTGGTATTTGCATGTAGATTTAGTAAACATGCACAGTTACTTTATTGCAAGGACTTGAGGAGGACATTCCGGATAATAACAAAATAAAGAATTGTTCTCTAACCAAGTGGCAGACACTTAAAGATGCCTATTTTGAAAGAGAGATTTCATACATCTGAAGAACAAGGACATAAACCTGCAAAGAAAGGCGAGTAGCCAGACTTTTCCTAAATTTCCAATATGTTGTTGTTATCTTTGATTAATGTGACCTTATGCCAGCACCAGCTCTTGCTCGAGAAGCACCCCTTAATTGTATCATACTGTAATTGCGGGACATGGTGGACTTCTAAATGTTGAATGGCTGTAACGTTTTATCGCAAGATTACAAGATAGATGGATTTGTGTGATCTCACCTGATCTAGAAAAAATGAATTTTATGCGACTTTTCAGTTCATTGCTGTAGGCTTTGGTCATTGGAAGTACAGAATTCTTCATTTATGGTGGCTCTTACTTCTTCCTAGTTTACATTTGTTCTCTTTTTGCAGTCCGTAGCCCCAAAGGTCTAAAGATAGAAGTTGACAGCAACCCAAGGGTATTTCCTACTCGAACTGCCAGTTGACACTTCAGTAGACAGTGCCGTATTGTGTGTGGAATAGTGGGCCAAATACAAGATAACCATTTGAATCTAAATCTTAGTTTTCTGGTTACTTTACCTTTATCATTATTCATTTTAATTTTAAAATGGCCAAAAGGCAAGGTCTTTTATAGCAATGCAACTCTCAAAACAATGACCTATGAATTATGAAGCATCATGCTTTTTTATGCTCTTTTGAGAGTTCGAAGCATATGTCGTTGAGAGTTGAAGTTATTCAGACTGCGCAAACATATATTTAATGCCGTCAAAAGGACTCTAAAACCGAAATGTGAATTTCACATTATAAGTGGGAAATCATAAACATTAATGATATAACGCTCTCACCAAATTTTCCCTAAGAAAGAACATAACACTTCAAATGGTCACCAACGGATGATGACTAAAATTAAGATATTTAACATTTCATAAGTGAGCCAAATTTCTGAGCAGCGTTATTGCACATGAAATGTACAACCACAGCATCTGCAAAACGAACAGTGCAAGGCAAGTATTATGTGCGTTGAGTCGAGTATGAAACAAAATTCATTAATATAACATGCTAGAAATAAACCAGCAAAGAGAGGTTAAGTCAAAGTAAAACTAATTTTATCAAGGATTAATAACTAGCATAAAGTTTCTTATATGTGGAGTTGACTACCTAAACAAAACTAGAGTTCAGTATATAAATATTTCACTAGTTTCGTTTTAAATCACTAATTGATTACCGTTACCCATAAGAAAGAGAATGAAATATTCAGCCTAACGATTTTAATGACAACGATCATAGCCATTAGCAAAAATTTGTTTTCCTTAAAAAGCTCTATACAACGTTTTCTTTAAATGTTTTCTGTGAATTCAGGTACCTGTCCGTATTACCCACAATTCGCTGAGGCGCAACGCAAGTCAACGCAACATTCTTGGCCTATTTTTACCCAGGACCCACTTAGTGTTGCGGGATCGCGATTGTATTGAGAGTTCCTTATATTGCATTCGTGCAATATATTAGACCAGTAATGGAGCATAGACTCTAACGAGACAGTAATAAAGTGAAAACTTTAAATCGTAAAGCAAGAGAAGTGGGATAACTGGGCCACAGTTAACAAAACTAAACTGTGTCACATAACTCGTTGGGAAAAAGATCAAACCAAATGGTAAGTACCGAGGTTTATTTATCAAATGTTATACACGTGAAAAGGCATCTAAGTTTGGTTGTTGTTTTATTCATATTTTTAATATCTTGTGCACTCACGTACTAATTGGATTTTTTTTGGCCTATGCCAGGGCTACTGACTACAACTGCTAAGTTACCGATAGTCTCAGCAAAATATTTTACGTTAATATTTTTATTAATGGTGACCCCAGAATTCTTCCGTCGCTACTGGTTCCTTTGAAATTTCAAATGAGGACCATAGCATTGGATGGGTTGTTCCACAAGCATACCGTCTTATTTGCCTGATTACAAGTACCTTCTATTCGAAGAAAAAGCAATTGGAGATATATTTATGGTAACCCAGTGGTATTTGGCTCATGAGTGGTTATTTCATTATACGCTTTTTACCCAAAATACAGGCACGTTAGAATTAGCTTACGAATAGTCATACGAGCATTCTATAAATGCTGTTAGAAGATTATTCTAAGTCGATAATTGACTGTGACGCCTAACCCTGAGAATATGTATAGTCGTAGTTTGGGCCGCTTCCCATATTCCGAAGGATTCTAACCCGACCAAGGAAGCCAATAGCTAATCATTTAGATAAAATTATCGAAACAGAAACCGTAAGTGAGGATATGCATTGTCCGTTATCACTTGGAACGGTAAATGATTTAATTCGCTCTCTGGAATCAGAGAGAGAGAGAGAGAGAGAGAGAGAGAGAGAGACGAGAGAGAGAGAGAAGAGAGAGAGGAGGTATAGGTATGGCACAGATATGGGTATGAAATGGTTATGATTAGGGATGATACAGATATAGGTATGGTATGGATATGGTTATAGGTAGGGATGCATAACAGATTATAGGTACTTTTGGATGGATAGTTGTTATGGTTATGGTTATGGGTATAGGCATAGGTATGTGTATGGCACAGATATAGATATGGGGATGATATGAGTATGGGTTAAAGCAGCGTCTCAGCGCTACAGAAGTGAATTGGCATTCAAAGGTCCATGGTTCAATCACATCTACCCTCACCAGTCAACCCTTCTATGAATAGGTGCATGCATCAGCTGCAGGTCAGGAAAGTGACCTGGGTATGGGTAGAGTACAGATATGGGTATGATACAGAAACTTAATTTTTTTTTGAAAGCAACTGAACTGCGACAAGAGTATATTGAATTAATGTCTGGAAATATGATGTGGTAACGAGATAAATATCACTGACTTAAAAAGTGTGTCATAATCCAGGAGAAGGTCCTTCGTCGATTCCTCCAAAGGGCCATTTATATATTTGGGTGTATGTTTTAAGGACACTTGTAATTCATAGTCAGGTCCTTGCCTCTTGCTGTCTTATTTCACATCGCATTTGGCTGTACTACGTGTCTTGAATTTATGAAAACTCGTGCCGAGGTATTTGCATTCATGCTTGCTCCAGAAGCAGCAATGGCAATTCCTGTTACGCTGCTTGGTGTTACTGCATGTCGTCGTTTGCTTTCTCTGCTTTTGTTGTTTCTACATGTTTCTCCAAATATGAAGTCTATTTTATTTCGTAATTTCTTTCATTTACTTTTGTTATTGACTCAAATAACAAATGGATAATGGTATACACATACTTTATATAGGTATATACAATATTATATATATATCTATATATATATATAATATATATATATATATAGTTTTATATATATTATATATATTATATAGTATATGTATATATATATATTGATATATATATCTATATATATTATAAAGTATATTATAATAGGTAATCCATATATTAATATATATCATATATATAGATATATATAGATATCATACATATATATATATATATATATATATATATATATATATATATATGTTATAGCGAATACCACAAGAAAATAATAGTCAGAAATCCAAACGCTTTCGTCTTTACTCAGACATTGTCAAGGAGTTAACTGACTATTATTTTCCTGTGGTATTCGCTTATTTATGAAGTCACGTGCATCTACAGTGATTTTTAAGCATGTATGTATATATATATGACTGTGTATATGTCAAGTTGCTAACTCCATGCATCCCCATCAATACACCCTGGATATAACAATCAACTTGACTGTGGTAGACGACTGATGAATTTTGTATGAACTAATAACAATTTAACATTCGAAGTTGATAGAGAATGTAACAATGTTAGAATGATGACTTCGAATCCTGTGATGCACATGATAATATGCAGATGTTATTTAATTAACAAATTTCTGCCCATGAAATTCCCCATGCATCCTCTTTCTTGTAGCCACGTATTTACACGGAGAAAGAGAGAGAGAGTAATTTGAATGCTGGAGTGATATCCTGGCGTTGCTCGAGATTTTGTTGTGTTAACCCTCTAGTTCCAAGAACACTAAATATTTTTAATTCGTCCTCGTTAACAGTTGCATTTTAGCTAAGCTTTTGAATTGGAGCCCATGACCGAGTGTTCCATTGTCAGTCGACAGTTGGACGTAAATTTGCTCTCCATAGAAGTAATCGGCATCCATCGACATTTCCAGTTACCGCCTTTTTTTCTTTCTTTTTTGCGTTCCCGGTTTTATTTAAAAAATGGCTCGATCGTAACATCTGATTTTCCTGAATTTTTTCTAACACGCGGCAATACTAGAAAGCCATCATCGGTGATCAGTAATCGAAACCTTTTAATTAAAGTATGTGGAACTATTATCAGTATTTCACTCTACTGTTTTGTAAGTATAAAGTTTGAAATATGGGAATGCTTAAGCTTCATTACATCCTACCATATAAATTTGTAAATAGAGGATATATGTCTTATACGAATACGAATTAATGAAGAAATTAAGGAAGAATGAAGTAATCTGAATTAGAAGGAGTTGGGGAGAAATCTAATGAAAATGAAAAATTACTTGTATAAAGTCTAGGATGAGAAATTCTTGATGGAAATAAGGTGAAACAGAAATAAAAATGGATAGACTAAGAGGAAAATAATGTTAAGAGGAAAATATTGTTATACAAAGAGCCAAAAAAAAGTGAAATCTTAGGAGACATAGAATGATGACAGTGGAACGGGAAGAAGAAATTATGATTATTTGGGTAAATGGGGTGAAATGCATGGAAGCCACCCTCCAAAACTGATATTTGCGGCCACAAATTAAAAGCTGTTAAGGAAGAGGGGAAAATGACTGAAGGAACCTTTCGACAGATTTAGTGGCCTGGGAGAAAAAATTAAGAATTTTCTGAGAATTTGAAAATAAGAAATCGATTGCTAAGGGCATATCGAAGACGATGAAAATGTGTTATAGATGAGCGTTGCATTAGCAGACAAAAGAAGAAAAACTTGGTAGTATTATTTGAGTACAGATCGTTTTTAGACTATTATTATTATTATTATTATTATTATTATTATTATTATTATTATTATTATTATTATTATTATTATTATTATTATTCAGAAAATGAAGTAGAATCTGTCTCATTCATTTATTCGTCGTATGGTGTTAGTGCTAATCATGTACAAATTCCGTTTATTATTATTATTATTATTATTATTATTATTATTATTATTATTATTATTATTATTATTATTATTATTATTATTATTATTATTATTATTGTTGTTGTTGTTGTTGTTGTTGTTGTTGTTATTCGGAAAATGAAACAGAAATCTGTCTCATTTACTTTATTCGTCATATGTGTAGTGCTAATCATGTATACAACTTCCGTTTACTATTATTATTATTATTATTATTATTTTTTTTTTTCTATCACAGTCTTCCAATTCGACTGGGTGGTATTTATAGTGTGGGGTTCCGGGTTTGCATCCTGCCGTCCTTAGGTCCATCACTTTTCTTACTATGTGTGCCGTTTCTAGGATCACACTCTTCTGCATGAGTCCTGGAGCTACTTCAGCATCTAGTTTTTTCTAGATTCCTTTTCAAGGATCTTGGGATCGTGCCTAGTGCTCCTATGATTATGGGTACGATTTCCACTGGCATATCCCATATCCTTCTTATTTCTATTTTCAGATCTTGGTACTTATCCATTTTTTCCCTCTCTTTCTCTTCAACTCTGGTGTCCCATGGTATTGCAACATCAATGAGTGATACTTTCTTCTTGACTTTGTCAATCAACGTCACGTCTGGTCTGTTTGCACGTATCACCCTATCCGTTCTGATACCATAGTCCCAGAGGATCTTTGCGTGATCGTTTTCTATCACTCCTTCAGGTTGGTGCTCGTACCACTTATTACTGCAAGGTAGCTGATGTTTCTTGCACAGGCTCCAGTGGAGGGCTTTTGCCACTGAATCATGCCTCTTTTTGTACTGGTTCTGTGCAAGTGCCGAGCATTCGCTTGCTATGTGGTTTATGGTTTCATTTTTCGTATTGCACTTCCTACATATGGGAGAGATGTTATTTCCGTCTATCGTTCTTTGAACATATCTGGTTCTTAGGGCCTGATCTTGTGCCGCTGTTATCTTCCTTCAGTTTCCTTCTTTAGCTCTCCCCTCTGTAGCCATTGCCAATTGTCATCGCGAGATAGGCTAGTTCTTTAGTCTGTCTCATGTATTGTCCGTGCATTGGTTTGTTGTGCCAGTCCTCTGTTCTGTCTGTCTTTCTCCTGTCTCTGTATATTTCTGGGTCTTCATCTACTTTTATTAGTCCTTCTTCCCATGCACTCTTTAGCCACTCGTCTTCACTGGTTTTCAGATATTGCCCCAGTGCTCTATTTTCGATGTTGACGCAGTCCTCTATACTTAGTAGTCCCCTCACCCTCCTTCCTTTCGTGTTATGTATAGTCTGTCCGTATTTGCTCTTGGGTGTAGTGCTTTGTGTATTGTCATATGTTTCCTGGTTTTCTGATCTATGCTGCGGAGTTCTGCCTTCGTCCATTCCACTATTCCTGCGCTGTATCTGATTACTGGCACTGCCCATGTGTTTATGGCTTTTATCATATTTCCTGCATTGAGTTTTGACGTGAGTATCGCCTTGAGTCTCTGCATATATTCTTTCCTGATCGTGTCCTTCATCTCTTGGTGTTTTATATCCCCTCCTTCCATTATTCCCAGGTATTTGTATCCTGTCTCATCTATGTGTTTGATGTTGCTCCCATCTGGTAGCTTTATCCCTTCAGTTCTCGTTACTTTGCCTTTTTTGTATGTTGACTAAGGCGCATTTTTCTATTCCAAACTCCATCCTGATGTCCCCAGATACAATCCTTACAGTCTGGATTAGGATATCTATTTCCTTGATGCTCTTACCATACAGCTTGATGTCGTCCATGAACATCAGATGGTTGATTCTGTTGCCTCTTTTTCTGAGTTGGTACCCGGCATCCATCTTCTGTAGTACTCGTCATGGGAATCATGGCTACTACGAAGAGTAGTGGGGACAGTGAGTCGCCCTGGAAGATCCCTCTCCTGATATTTAACCTCGTGCCAGTCTTCTTCCAGAGCTTGTAAGTATTGTATTCCAGTTGCGCATTGTATTTTTGAGGAAGCTGATGGTGTTTTCCTCTGCCCCATATATTTTCAGGCATTCTATTAGCCATGTGTGTGGTATCATGTCGAAGGCTTTCTTGTAGTCTATCCATGCCATGCTTAGGTTGGTTTTTCCTTCTCCTACTGTTCTCCATTACCATTTTTGTCTATCAGGAGCTGGTCTTTTGTGCCCCTACACTTCCTTCTGCAGCCTTTCTGTTGGTGGGGGATGGTGTTTGTTTGTCTCCTCTAAGGTAGTTGTATAGCCTTTCACTGATGATACCTGTTAGTAACTTCCACATTATTGGTAGGCAGGTGATAGGCCTGTAGTTACTGGCTATATTTCCCTTACTCTTGTCTTTTTGTACTAAGGATGTTCTTCCTGTGGTCATACATTTGGGTGCTTGGTGATTTGAGATACAATGCTGGAGTTGTTTCTGCTATTCGTGGGTGTAGGGCCTTGAAGTTTTTGAGCCAGTATCCATGGACTTCATCGGGACCTGGGGCTTTCCAGTTTGGCATTTGTCTTTAGTTTGGTGTCTGACTGTGTCTGTCGTGATCTCTGTGAATCTTTGTTTTATTCTCCCTGTTTCTTCTTCCTTGACTTCCTGGAGCCATGCTGCATGTTCGTTGTGTGATCCGGATTGCTCCATATGTTTTCCCAGAGTCTCTTACTTGGTTCGGCTTCAGGAATTTCTGGGTGGTTGTCTTCCGCTCTTAGTTGGCTGTATAGTCTTTTCTGGTTGGTTCCGAATAGTTTGTTCTGTTGGTATCCCTTATTATTATTATTATTAT
>NC_087202.1:64682445-64692445 GCF_015104395.2 Macrobrachium nipponense | reverse complement strand
TTGAAGGGTTAATACCTAAAGCTACTTCACTCCGAATGCAAATACCCCAAAGGGTTTATTAATAGCTCGCCAGCGATATCCAACTTGAGTTAATTGTAAAAGTGGTCTCTTTCTCCTACCCTTCAGTTCATACTTTGGTGTAGTGAGCGTTTGTAGACGGTGTGGTTATATTTTGGAATACTTCATTGCGAAAACAATTAGCGATATATAAATGTGACTATTTCATTAATCATCCCTATTTCTTTCAGCATCATCAACTATTATATTCATTTTCATTATTTCTTAACTTAAGCAGTGTGTGTGAAAGGGTTAGCAAAGTGTCCAAAAATATCTTCGTTTCTTTTGGCAGTATTTGAGATAAAGTTCGAAATCGGTTCAGACTTCCGTGTTGTGTTTCCAGTTCATGGTGAATCCCTGAAACTTAATACCTCATAATTGGTTGGTTCATTCTCATGATATTTCCTTTTGCATATTCGGTCTCTCCTCTTGCTTGAAGTACGGCGTTATCTGCATCTCTCTCTCTCTCTCTCTCTCTCTCTCTCTCTCTCTCTCTCTCTCTCTCTCTCTCTCTCTCTCTCTCTCTCTCTCCTGAGGGTCTCGATTACAGGTGGAGTGAAAATTTTTGTGATTTTTTCGTATATGTTTAATAATAGAAAATTTGGCCACCAAATGGTAAATCACGGAATGTGAATTAATCTTGTTTTTTTTTATTGTAAATTTCGCCTTTTTCTCTCGCTCTCAGATGTACTTCACAACAGCTGTTCCCTTCTCTCTGCGACTTTACTTAAATTGTGAAAATACTCTTGCCTTGATTAAAACAATAAATAACAGACTAACAGAAGCATTGGAGGGTTTTTAGTCTAACGGATTTTTTTTTATTTAATCTTAAATGACTTAATCTTGTTGATCATTTGCTCATTATTATTTGACTAAGCCATGGAATAACGTTTGATGTTGCAGCTTGTAAGAAGTTTAAGGAAGGTGAGGGTTTTATATCTCAGGTTTATAACATATTGCCACTACACATTTGGATTGAAAATTCAGGGTAATCTTGCCGCTGTGTGCGAGAGTCCTTTAGATAGGTAGCTTGCGAGAACCCAAGTTTCTCTGGGTTATCTTGCTGGAAGTGAGCCTGTGATTATGGAAATAATACCAGTTTCACTGCTGTCTCCTTATCAGAGCGAAATTTGTTCTCTGAAATTCAGAAAGTGTTTTAAGGCTGGTTAAATTCGGGCTCCCTTCGAGGTTAGGGAGATAAGACAGTTGGGTCAGTTTGATGTCTCGAGTTGTTCCCATCTGCCGATGCAGATGATTTTTGAAAGTAAAAGCAGGTTAATACTTTTATTGAGTTTGCTTCTGCAGCAGATGCGTGACGCAAGTCGTGTATATTTCATCGGGTTAAATTTTATGCTCGTTCTTATTTCATTTGTGAAGTGACATGTTGTTTTGCTCTTACGTATTAGCTCGTGGAGTACGTTTTTATTTTGGAAATTGTCAGGACCCACTTAGAGTGGGTCCTGGAAATTATGTACTATGTCTAGTCTCTATCTTCCAGTTGCTCTCTCTCTCTCTCTTTCAAAGTTATAATAAAAAAATGGAATTAAATTTACATTTCTTTTATATTTGTTAGAGGAATATTTGGAATTTCATAAAAATAAGATTTTTTATGTCATATTTTTTAACCACTCCAAACATTGTGGCTTACTAGCAAATATTCGCCTATGCAATTATTCTTTTGTTTGTTTATTTGTATAGTATTTCTACGTTGCATGGAACCAGTGGCTATTCAGCAACGGGACCACCGGCTTTACGTGACTTCAGAACCACGTCGAGAGTGAACTTCTGTCACCAGAAATACACATCTCTGACCCCTCAATGGAATACCCGAGAATCGAACTCGTGGCCACTGTGGTGGCAGGTCAACACCAAGCCGACCACGCCACTGAGATTCTATTCTTTTGTTAAAGGCAAGATTTTGTTCCTAGACTTAGGTGTGTTAGATATACATTACATTTTGCAATTTCTGGCCAGAAACCACTTGGAATTATCTACACATTCTTGCACTTCAAGTTACCCTATGAATGAATAAATTATTCACCAAAAGCGAGCAGAATGATTTTTAAACAAAATAATATCAAAACCCAGTTACAGAAGAAGTGTTCCATAGGCCTTGATATTATTACTAATAGATGTTTCAATTAATAGCCATGTCCTCCATATAATTTAATCCACCGTCATCATTAATTCTTCAATGAGCAGGTAATTCCTACAAATAAGTTCTCTAGTAACCGACATTACATCTCAATAGGCTTAGAAACCTTAAATTATTCTCTTATGTTTATACACCATTTCACAACATACAGGCAGTTTGAACACAGCATAAAACTTCAACATGCAAAGAAAACTTTTAATAATTCCTATTCCTATTTTGCAAGTTTTACGACTATTAAGCTTATTAGGTCTACTGGTATAATGCTGCAGGATAGTTGAGCTGACCAGCCCGAGGTGCAATGTTAAGCGTGCTAACATTGCTAGCATTGCTATCCTTATCACACTGTGCTTTAAGCTTAAAAAAAAAAATCGTTCATATCACAATGGCTACGAATTATACCAATGCATAAAACGGATCACATTTATATAGCCATAGGGAAAATAGTGTTAGCTGTGCATTCGCAAACTTGTCCACATGTATGACATTAGGAATAATAATAATAATAAAAAAAAAGCCTAAAACTACTCAGCAACCGGTAGGTTTAGTCTGAGATTTTGGACGATGCAAAAAGAATTATGTCGCCTCAGATTTGAGCACGATTTACCACTGCGCTTAAGGAAAAATAACCTTGCCCATTGTATTCGAAATGTCAATTTCACGGTCGTCTCGCAAATGCCTGCAGTTTGTCTATTTGATATTAAAAGGAACGTTTCGTTTCATTTTACGAGCAATATTTCCCAAATGGCCAACCATTCGTCGTCACTCATGAGAGAGAGAGAGAGAGAGAGAGAGAGAGAGAGAGAGAGAGAGAGTAATGTGTTATATGGCATAGAAAGAATTGTCTTCTTAAATCTTAAGGAACTTTGTTTGGTCTAGATTTTAGGCTGTTGTTTATATTTTTGGAATGGATAATAGATCTGATTTGAATTTATCACTTAACTTGCAGATCCTTTCAAAAACTGATTGTGGAGTTTTAGAATGTATGCTGTGAATGTAGCGTATCCTAGAGTCATCCTTAGCCGTTTTGAATTTTTTTATCTTTAATCGTCTTGACTTCACTCATCGACATAGTAGTATTAGAGCTGTTATTTTATTCGCCAGTTATCGCAGAGGGGGAAGATTAAACCTGACATTATCAGAGAAATGTTAAGTTTCTGGCTACTTGTTACCATGTTATTCAAATCTCATTGCACTAGTCTCCTCCGCTGAACTCTCTCTCTCTCTCTCTCTTCTCTCCTCTCCTCTTCTCTCTCTCGTCTCCATTTGGTGGTATACACCTCACGTGCAGGCCGCTTTATGCCAAGGAAACCTATTTACTTATATTTCATTTGCAAGGTAATTGCCAACCTGTAAATTAAATAGAAATCAGTCCCTTGCAGATTGCTAACAATAGTTTTCCTTTAGGAAGGTTGGAGAAATCCGATCAAGTCGTACCATTCGGTCTAACAACAGGCTAGTGTGGGCGAAAGCTTTTAGTTCACTGTATTGATAGCTTTCAAAAAGTTGCTTCTTGTTGGGTGATTGGAAAAGTTTGGACAGAAATCAGATTTTGTGCAGCTTTCCAAGCACCTTTCAATGTAGTTGAACTCTTCCCGTATTGAATTGAGGGTTTTATGAATTGGAAATAAAATAATTTTGTTCGGTTTGTTTTTTTATACAAAATTATTACTGTTCTTTCTCAAAAAATGAATTTATTTCTTTATATTTCCAGTCTCCTATGGCTTTCGGCCTCGTAGGGGTGATAGTGCCGTCAGTGCACCTCATGCGATGCACTGTAGGCATTACTAAAGATTCATTGCAGCGTGCCTTCGGCCCCTAGCTGCAACTCTTTTCAATCCTTTTACTGTACCTCCATTCATATTTCTTCCATCTTGCTATCTGTCCTCTCCTAACGATTATTTCATCGTGCAACTGCGAGGTTTGCCATCTGTTACACCTTTCAAACCTACCTACTCTCAATTTCCTTTCCAGCGCTGAATGACCTCAAAGGCCTAAACTAGATCTACATTCCATTCCATTCCATTCCTATGGCTTTCTGTGGTGTGACTTTGTTCCATTTGCTTCATCGTTCTTTTGCTTTACTTTCTCAGCCTGCTTTCTCTTTCACTAGCGCTATAAGAATTTACTTGTGTTTTTAGGAAAGGCGGGTCGGGAGAAATACCCAGGCACAATTTATAATGTTTACCTTTATTTTATTTTAGTAAATGATGGTTTAGCTTTAATGTTAAATCATTGTTGTACAGCGGGATTAATGACATGCCTCGAAAAATGTCCGCTGGAAGAAAGATCTCTCGAAGCAGATTCGAGGAGCATTTGCGATGACAGGGACTCGGTTATCTCACCTTGCCTACTCATGCTTCTTCTTCCTCAAAATTAGCCAATAATTAAACAAAAATGCAGTGCAACAGGTTATTAATACCCATGAGGGGTTAGTCCCGTCATTGCTACTCGCGTGGTGCACTGCACGCATTATAAACTAAGTATTATTTACCGGGTTCCTTCGGCACATAGCTGCACCCATTTTTTAGCCTTTTATTTTAGCGTCAATACTCACCAACGATAACTTCACTGACCCGTGGTATTGATCCAGTAAACTGCCAGATCCTATGAGCACACAGCTGGTTTTTCCAGTTACCTTTAATTGTTATCGTGCCACTCTATTGATATTGGTTATTCCGTGAACGTTGATCACATTTACTGCCTTTTAATATATCATTAATTTTCAGTAAAACTAATTAGCTGTCATTAGCCTGAATTGCCTAGGTATCCTGTCTATTCATTCTCATTACTACATTTAATCTTAAAAACTTGATGTAATAAATATTAGCTCATTTAGTCTATCATTACCTCCCCATTATCAATTAGCCCATCGTTAATTTCACCATCATTTAGCGGTCGTTTTATGACTACTTTGCAGTCTATTTAGACACCGTCAGCTTTAAAAACTTTATATCCGGATTCTTCCGAAAGCAAATAAAATCCAGCTCTATAAACTTTCCCGTTCATGTTTCACTGTAACTAGTTTACTTACGTCGTTTTTTTAGAGGCCATTATAAGCCGGCTGCCGAGGGACTAAACCCGGTTTTAACGTCCATTTCTTTTTTTTTTCTTTTTTTTTTGCTGATTCTGCATACATAGATAATCAGTTTTGAGAAATTCTTTACTGGACAGTTTTTAGGATTGAGCATTTCCTGATATCAAAATATAATTACTTCAACCTTTTCATACCAAAGCATTTTTCATATTTGGGAAAGTTTTTACAAATTGCTATCACTGATTTTTTCAAGATAGAAAGCTCTTTCTGTTCCCATTTGTAAACTAAAAGACCAATGTTTATGACGTAATCACCAAAAGTGTGAAATATGTACGTAATTGGTATGACAGGTGGCCGAAGAAAAAAATTCTTTTCAGACATGAATTATGTCACAAGAAAAGAATTTGTTAAATGGTGTTATTCTTTAAAATTTTATTCGTCATCATTGCCAGCCTTCAGTCTACGTCCAGGGTCACCAACTTGGAGGAGCTGGCTGACACCCCCCTCCCCCGTTCCCAGGCCCACCCCTGACTTTTTTTAAGGATTTTTTAATTTGTGGGTAGAGTTCTTGGTAGCAGGGACTTTGTCTTGTCTTTTATCCAACCATAGTTAAAGGCGTCTTCTTTTGGTTGATGAAACTGAAGTGCATTCTTCCAAATGTACGTCTGCATGTGAGCACGATTCACATTTTCAGCAAATGCCTCTGTTGTCGGGGGAATTGTGGCTAATGGTGGTATATTTGTTGCTCCAATCCTGCCAACCTCTTCCGTCCACGTTTTTACTCTGACATGGATTTAGCTTTTGGCTGTCCATACCATGCTTCTATGAGCTGTTTGGCCTGTTCTTATACATCTACCCATTCAGCTTCTAAATTTCCATTAAGCTCAAGAGATGAAGCTCAAGTATGTTTCAAAACATTTACCATCTAGCATTGTGGGAATAATATGGTGGAGTTTCTGCACAGTTGCTTCTTCCCTTGATTGGTGATTCCATTACCACTGATGTCTGTAGTCTTTGCTGAAGATAGTGATATGATAAAAGGACATGGGGGTCCGTGTCATCACTAAGGACAGTCACTGGCTTTCAATAATTCAGTAACTGTGATATGTATAGTCTTCTGCACAATTCTCCTTCCTCATGGCTAGTTGAAAGGTCAGTTCTTGTCCTGCAACTACCCATCCCAATTTCTTAAGGTGTTTGTTCTTGTCTAGTTATACGAAGTTTGTATTGAGACTGATGGATATTGGTATCCTGAAGGAGACTTTTGCAAATTATTTCAATCAATTGTTTCTTATTCTGCGTTACAGTTATAATAAGATTTTGTGAAGCCAAAGGAGATGTGGGACTCAGCTGAAATACTTCGGTGCCTTCTTTTCTTCTTGAGATCCTTGTAGAATCTTTGGTGTTAAAATTATAATATCTATCAAAATTAAAGTAGACATCGCCTGTTTTTAAAAATAATAATAATATCCTTTATTTCAGCTCAGGGCCATATGCATGGAATATACAATATATAGGCAGTAACATACACAATCTAGATACATTAGACATGATAAAAAATGAATAAACGGCACTTATTCACACAATAGCTGAGGTAGCATAAAAGATAGTAATCATAATAGTGGTAATAACAGTAATGATATCGGCGAGAAAAAATAAATTGAGAGCTATAACAGTAAGTGCACAGATTATATAACTTAAATTTCAACTGGAGACCTTAGGTGATTACAATTGTCAGGTCCAGAGGGCTAAATGCGAAAATTGAATGTAGGAAAACTTTAACTTGATACTATTCACAGTAATAATGAAAAAATAAAATATCAGCAATAAATATAATAATAATAATGACAGAATCTGCAGATGACATCTTGCCAATACAGTGATTAAGTTCTTTAGGGGACAAAGGCCTCATTTTCCCATCTTTCCCACGATTTAGATCTTCTTGCTTTACTCCTTAGGATGCTTTGTATGAGCGAGTTGGGGCTGTTTCTCACTTAGGTTATCAGACTGGACATTGTTAGCCTTACAATGAATTTTTAATTGTCCAGGTGGTTTTCTTTGAACATCTGTGTGGCGGAGTGGTAGCGAGGAGTGTTTGTGAGGCGTCTCATCATGTCATTGTGCACAACAGTGATACGTCTCATGGTCTCTTGGGTATAGTTCGTCCAGAGGGAACACCCATAAATACTGTAGCAGTACTAGCGGAAGAGCAGCAGGTTCACGTTTCGATGACAAAAAGCAAACCTCTTTGCAATCATGTTGCCAGTTGCACATAGTTTATAACGCCTCTGTTCAATGTCTGCCGTATCTTTCAGGTCGTCGTTGACAATGTTACCAAATACAGAAATTTCATTCTAATCAGATCTATAAATTTATTCACAAAATCCTGGACAGTGGCCAGCTGAGATGAACCGGATGATGGCCAGTGAGGAATCCACAGAAATGCTGAGCCATCAAGTACCATGCACACAATATCTATTGCAGCATGTCTAGCTGAAAGTTCTACCCAAATCTTATTCTTTAAGATTGATTTTGACTAGGAAATATGCAGATCCCTAGTAGGAACAGGAGACAGTTTACATGAAATAACTTCTTCAATATCTATGCCTCTTGAGTTTGCTTGAAGTCTTATAAATCAAGAGTAAATATTGTTTATCATAAACATAACAGCCACCCACATTGATAGATTTTTTTTCAACCATAGTTTCTATTTCCTTTGGTATGGTGTCATAGAAACCTTGAGGTAGTTTCTTTTCAAATTCTTCCTATTATCTAGTACTAATTTCAACAGCTTTGTCAACATTTACTGGTGGTGGTGCAATGCCCCCATTTACTACATTAATTAATCACTCTGGATGTTGTTCAGGGGTTTGTTGGTCTATGCAGAGATTGAGTATTGTAATCTATATCTGTCAGCTTTATCAACAGTAATTCTTGCCGTGGATTCCTCTTTATGGACTGTATGCATGTTAAGTGATGGTCCATATTCCCTCATATTTGATATGTCTTCAACTGTCTTGCCACATTATGCAAGCTAAGTGCCCAGGTCTCAGTGTATTTCTAGTTATTCCACCTTTACCATATCCAAACCCCATGAAGATAAACATATCAGCCCTTATACCATTCAAAAAAACACCATGTTTGTGCCTCATAACATGTGAACCTTTCATGAGGTGTGTAAGGACATTTTCAGGTAAGGATGACATGTTTCTCAGGTAATATAGTCCATACCTTTCATAATTTACATGCCTGGAAGTAAAGAAGTACAGTAACATAAGATCAACGGGATACAGGTGAAGAAGCCACACACCTCCTTCAGCCTTCACAAATAACATCATTATCAATACTGGTTTAACCAGACTGTCAATCCACAGCTTAGCAGTGTGACTTTTTGTTGCCAGGTCTTCCAACACAGTCAAAGGTCATCATGAGAACTTACATCATCTTGGTTTACAAACTCTCTCAGCAGCTCTTCAGTTAGTAAGCATAGAGCTCTCATATTCATTGCGAACTTCTTTTCACTTAGCATTTTTCCAACACCTCCAAACACAGCCTCCAATATTTCTGGTAGACCAGATCCTTCCATCAATGTTCCAACAGCAACAATAAAGCTCATAACCATATGCATTCCCTTTAATCTGGGGATAAGATTGGATTTGAAAAGAGATTTGGATATGTACACTTTATTTGTAAAGTTGCTGGTCAGCTGTGAAAAAAGTAAATTTCTGTCCTATCTCCTGACTTAATTTTTGTGCTTTAGTCAATGAAGTCATGATTGTCAGGGAGTACAGGTTTTATATCAGTAAATGGGAGGTAAACAGCTTTAGCATTGAGATGGAAAGGTTCTCCTTGCTCATGACACAAACAGTTAGTATTATATCCATGATATCTTTCTGATATCTTTCAAGAACACTGTAACACATCTGTTTGCTTTTTGGTTAGCTGCAGCTGTATGTGAAAACAGTCTTAGTAATAGAGCCTGTTCTCTTAAAAAATGGGTGCAATAGCAGGTTTACTTGGGCCATTTTATGAGCATTGCCAGGCAATGCGTTGATATCTTGCCATTTTGAGATGCTATATTAGCATCAAAGCTGTCTATTACACACTACACTAAAACACCCGTAACCTTAGTAGTTTTTGTCAGTTCCCTATTTTTAGCAACAGATGTAGCTTCAGATCTCTTGAAATGCAACAGCTCGCCATAAGAGCACGTTACACCAAGTGCATTTATTGTCATCACTGCGTTTTTTGACCCTCGTAAAAAGACAGGTAATCCACTATGGAGAGGGTGTTGAATGGTTTGTTAATGCTGGTGTAATGATGCTGCTTATTAGAAGTGCAGCTAAAGAATTTTTCAATTTTGGTGAGAGCTTACCAAGAAGCTCAAGGACAGTGTTGCACGCATATCTGGAAGTAACAGTCTAAGGATTTGCTGTAGAAAACTTTTATCTTTCAAGATCAAGTTGTTTGGTGTCATGACAAATTTGGGTTTTCATCATGGTTAAAACCATATTTATGTCATTGTCTTGTGGGTCTGAAATAAGGAGCAGTATTTTCTTAGCCTGGTGAAGATAAGACCATTAGATCTTTACCAAAATGCTCATTTTCAGCTTGTAGAACTTTGATAGTGTCATCCAAACCTTCATCACACATAGTATTGTCTCCTTGTGTAGACTGGTTTGCTTTTCTTGTCGCTTTATATACAACCAACACACACACACACACACACACACACACACACACACACGAGAGAG
>NC_087202.1:64654945-64679945 GCF_015104395.2 Macrobrachium nipponense | reverse complement strand
GAAAGTGTAGTATTTCATACGGTTCTTTTTTTTTTTTTCAATTGCCTTGCTTGTTGTATCTTTGTTTTTTCGTCTTATCTTACACACTTTTGCTATGCGGGATATTTTGGTATTCTGTTTCAGCTCACTCCCGGTTTTATGAGAGTCCATTGTCTCAGTATAGGAATTAGCCAGAAAATAACAGAACCTCGTTTTCAAGTATTTGAGCCGTTTCATATTCTTGATGGATCTGGACGTAGACCGGATGCATACCATATGTAACTTTAGTCAATGGAACATAAAGGGTTCCTTTGGATGTCAGAAGAATCCTAGTTAATTTCCTTCAAATACCAGTTGGGTGCTAAGGAAGTTAAGTTACTGGTTATGCCGACCCTTAGGAACATGGCTGTACGCATTAATTAGGCATCAGGAAGCATATAATAATGTTCCAGGATTTATTAATATGAGAGCATCTTAATTCTCTTCCTTTTTTTTTTTTTTAAGTTTCTAGTCTCCGTCTTATTGTCTTCCTTTTTAACCCTCATCTTCAACTCCCCACCCCGCTCTTCCAAATGATTCGCTCGAGCAGAAAAGTCTAACTCATTTAATTTTCCTCGTTGTGTCAAAGTTTCCTGGGGGTTTGGGCGAACAAATAGCCTGACAGTCACTCAGGGACTTTGGGGGGGGGTGGGGGGGGGGGGTGGGGGGGGGGGGGGGGGGTGGGTGTATGGGTGGCGTACGGACGTCGGGCTGGGGCGCTGGAAAAGGTGGGTTTTGTTGAGCTGGAAATGGGGTTTTTGAAATTTAAGTGAACAAACACAATACTTTAAGCCCAGCGTGTTCCAATAATAATAATAATAATGATAATGATAAATAATAGTTATTGACATAAATGATAATAATATTTACTACAAGGACTGCATGACGGCGAAAAGGTGATGAACGAGAATTCAATGATTGACGTAATTTGTCAAGTCCACTTCCTCGTAATGTAATGTTCATTTTTGTTGTATAGTTCTCACTGGAGTTGGAAATTCATTGAAATAAGAATTTCAGCTACTTAATAACGTAGAAGTTTTGATATCTTCCTTACAACTGGACGTTCCTAGACGTTTAAGAATCATAATTACAATATTTTTATGTTATTTATAAAATTCTTATTGGAATAAATCAAGATATTTTCGTAGGACGAATTCGCTGTAGTTAGTATGTCACTACAGTAGTATATTGTATTAGAATCTGTGACTGTATCTGCATTTCTTTTATATATTTGTTTTAGTTACAATTTCATATCTTCAATGTTCATCTCGTAATGAAGCTGTGCTATGCTGAATGTTATTGAAGCCATAAAGATATTCACTGCAATACTATTACGATTTGGAGTATCTTCGCATCGACCATTGCGATATGACTTATGAAGTTAATGAACTGTAATTCAATTTCATTGTTACTGAAACTTTCTTTTACACGTTGCAAGTAAATGTCTGTGACATACATTCGAAACCTGCCTCAGAGCTAGGTTGCCATGTGGATTCATTTCCTCGAGATGTGGATCTCTTACGTGTTTGTGAAACAACCAATAACGGGATGTTCCTTCGGTGCATCACTGTCTTGTTCCCTCGCATGCTGCTGCGACATTGCATGCACCCTGTTTCTAAGATTACCTGCAGGGCTGCCCTATCCCCCTCCCCTCTTCCGCGACAGGGGACTGCAGTTGCCAACAATAAATGTCTCCTGCTTATTCCACTGATTATTTTTTCTTTTATTCGATAAGATATTTTCCAATAACGTGACTCAAATAGATTATCTAGGTAAGACAGTTGTCCTGTAACATTTTTCCCAGAGAAATGCCAGATTTACTATTCTTTCTATCGCAATTGTGATCGCCAATTATCATCGTCTTATTGCGAATTTCGTTACTATAGTAGTACCAATCTATGGTGAGGGTTTGGGTGTGTCTAAAAGCGAAAACACGCGTTGCCATATCTTCAAGCTCTTTGTAGAGGCGGCCAGAGTCAAAGTTCTGTATTTCTTACTAATCTCCTCAGGGAAACCTTACCCTTAGGTGTTAACCTCTGTCCTGTACAGATTATCCTCCTTTCAGAGTCTGGTGAAAGGGAAATGCCCACTCTAATTGTCTTAGAAGGGTTCGCTGGTATAAGTTTATTTTTCCTTTAATCAGATAGTGTGTATTGGAATTAAAACTTCAGATATGAAACAGTTCTTTTTATTCTTCAATTAACTTATTTATTAACAACCTACATGAGAGAAAACTATAGGGAAATCATGGATATGATAAATTTCATACATTAATCATTTCTTTATTTTAGAAACATTCAAGTAATAAATACAGTATATCCAATAAATAAGAATGATAATGATACACTTTATTTAACCTCGTGATGCATGCATTTACAATGGTTTTCAAAGAGAACAGTACAGAACAGCGTAAAAAGGCGAGAGAGAGAGGGATGCTCTAAGAGGACTCCTCATCAGAAGATTCCTCATCAGAAGAGTCAGGACTTACAATAAATGAATCAATATATTTATCAATCAAGATATCTTTTGCTGCATCTTCCACTTGCAATTGCTCGGCATGTCTTACGGCCTTTTCCCAATTTTCAGGTGTTACAGTATCCAGAGCTTCTTTAGTAAGTTCCGATAGGTTTGCCATCTTAAAATCGTTTCGTTTCGCTATGAAACTTTTCACTTGGCCCCAAATTAGTTCTATTGGGTTGTATTGGCAGTGGTAGGGAGGAAGCCGAATAATTTCATGTCCATTTTCTGCTGCAATTTTATCTACGACATGAGAGTTTTTTTTATTTTAACGGAGTACTCCTTTACCATCTCTAAAAGTTGACCCTTCAACATTTTCTCTGTTGGTTTCGCACCTTTAGAGATGAGCCATTCTGTAATGACCCTTTTTGCTTGACATCGTTGGTAGTCTATCTACTTTCCTTGAATGATGAGGGGCATTACCCATCACAATAATTGAAGTTGGCGGTATGTTTGGGAGCAACTGGCAAAGAAACCATTCTTCAAACACTTCGCTATTCATTTGACGGTGATAATCACCGTCATTCTTTGCAGTAAATGTGAGCTCAGCGTTTGGAATGAATCCTTCTACAGAGCCTGCATGCAGATTATAAGTCGGCCACCTTTTCCTGACGGCACTTTAATTCCAGAAGCATTCTCGGATTTATCATCTTTCCAGCATGTAATTTTGATTAACCCAAGTCTCATCCAGATAAATTACATTTCGTCCGTTCTCCTTGACTTTTTGCATTTTTTCTAGGAATCTTGTTCGCAAGCACTGCACGTCCTACGAAGCAAACATTTGTCAAAGTCATCCAAACCAGTCACAGGTTTCGATCTTTTCCTCTTCTTTAAATCGAAAACTGGGTTACCAGATAATTCTTGTGACTCGTGCTTCTTTACTTATTCGTTCAACTGTAGCTTTACTAACTTTTGTTGCCTCAGCTGTACGAAGAGTTGCATTTGCAACATTAGTAATGGGTCCTCTGTTCTGTGTCTCCATTGTGAAGTATCTTAAAACATTATGAATAATTTGCCTTGCTTGTCCTTGAATGACTCTCAATGAAGAACTCTGACCATCCATGGCGACTACAAAAGGCTGTATTGTCCCATAATGACAACTACAGCTCATAAAATACCCGTGCCTGGCCCGAGACACGAGGTCAGAGAATACCAAGCCACATTTCTTCACTTTATAATGTTAATATTAATGACTGGTTTAACACAATTGTCATCGGGACCTGCGTGCAAAAATTACGATTCAATCATCTTTGGAGCAAATTTATCAATTTCAGTTACTAAACTGCTCCCTTTACCTCATTAAAATTTTAATAGATTGATGTTTGGCAACGCTAGACCAATTTCAATCTTAACAACGGTATTTGGATTTTTTCATCTTATCCCCCTTATATTCTTTTTTCAAATTCAGTTGACTGTTGTCTTGGATCGTTCAACACAAGAAAAAAAAAACTTCAAAGATGAAAAAAAAAAAAATTTCAATTTCAAATTTCTCAATTTATAGAAAAGTTCAGATAACAGACATCTTTTAAGCATTTAATCACACATTTACATCCGCTAATCCTTACCTTCACCGTAAAGGACCCCAGCTTATAAGATTTGACCATTCTTAAGAGATTAACGAAGGGTATATTGTTCTTCACTGACAGATACAGATTCCGATACTTGACCTGAGAATCGAGATTGTAGATGTGGCACATGGTGCCACGTTTCTCAAATATGATAATGAAAAACTTAATAATGTTGATCATACACAATGTATACATAAAAACCATGTTTAGCAAATATTTCAGAGTAATTCCCTTCAGTTTTGGCGTATAACAACGACCTATATTCCATACAATTTTCCTTAGAATGGAAGTTTGGCAACGCTCGTAAATGACTTTCGTCCCACAGATTGGTACTACTAATGTGGTTAATGCCTTCATTACGATTCAGTATTCAGTACGATGCAACACTTTCGGGTTGCATCGAGGGATGGAAAGATGAAAAGAATAACAGATGTGTTTGATCTGTGCTCTGTAAAATGTTTGTACCTTTGTAATAATGATTTAAAACGTGAAGGTCTCAGCGAGGTAATCCTCTTACCACCGGAGTGAAACAATTTGACGGATCTCTCTCTCTCTCTCTCTCTCTCTCTCTCTCTCTCTCTCTCTCTCTCTCTCTCTCTCTCGATGGCCATTGAAGATATCCAAGAATATCCCTAAGCCGTTGAAACGAAATAGGAGAGCACTATTCTTATTGCATTCTTTCGCGGTCGTTATTCGAAAACATCCATTAAGCATTATATCTTTAATTGTTATTTATTATTATTATTATTATTATTATTATTATTATTATTATTATTATTATTATTATTATTATTATTATTGTATGCTGGAAGTAAACCCTCTTTTAAACATGTTTTATTAAAAGTGATTGCTGCCTCAGCTGCATTAATTTTATACAGGTTCTTCTCTATTTTTCTAATTATTGCTTTCTCATTGTTGCTTAAACTGGTGAGCAACGCACCGAAGGTTGACATATCTCAATTAGGTCAAACGATTGGATTGTATTGGTAAAAATTTCAGTTGGGGTAGTCAAATTTTCGGGTATAACCCGTAGAGTGTATTACAGAAAGAAATAGAATTTAACATCAATTACATCTGTAATAAACCTTACGGGATATACCCGAATATTTGACTACCCCAACTGAAATTTTTACCAATAAAATCCAATCGTTTGACCTAATTGAGATATGTTAACCTTCGGTGCATTGCTCACCAGTTTAAGCAACAATGAGAAAGCAATAATTAGAAAAATAGAGAAGAACCTGTATAAAATTAATGCAGCTGAGGCAGCAATCACTTTTAATAAAACATATTATTATTATTATTATTATTATTATTATTATTATTATTATTATTATTATTATTATTATTATTATTATTATTATTATCATTATTATTTTAAGTGGTATTAAAAGTAGTTGTAGTAGCAACAGTGGCAGTAACAGTAGTAGATGTAATAGTGACAATATTCTGGAAAGCAGAATTTCTGAATATCATCCCAAATCGTACTTTTCTGGATATGTTTAAACTCAATCAAGACGGTGAATCTTGAGATAACTCTTGATCTCGTTCGTACAATTTGCTTCAGAAGCCTTACTTGAATTTCAAATGAGCATTATAATTTCTGTTACAAAATCTCAAAAGTTCATATTAACTAAGTGAAACAGCTGGATGTTGACTTTAATATGCATATATATATACATATATATATATATATATATATATATATATATATATATATATATATATATATATACTAATAAAAGGAGCCCATAAAAACACCAAAATGTAGAGAGAAAAGTACTATATTTCAGAGACTGCTGTCTCTTTCTTCAGGTATATGAATGAGAAAAGTTTACAGAAAAGGTGTATTTATACCAAGAGATCCGTCCACAAGTAAGCCAATTTAGGTCACCCCCGCTGATAATCTTCCTTTAATCTTCTTAAGCGTTGGTTGGATGAAAGCTTCGTCGACGACATCTGAGATCCACCCGCCTTTTGAGATGTTCATTACCTGCTTCTCTTTATTAAGGCCGATTCCATACTACACCCGGGTGTAGTATGGGTAGTCCTTTAAGTCCTGTTTTTAGCCAAGATCTGTACATGGAATACCTTTGAAACTACAGTAATAAATGCAATAAAACCCAAAACAATCTGTGGATGAGATACGTCGATGACATCCTAACATTTTTGGGATAATAAGTGGGGTAATTTTAATGAATTCCTCTCAAAATTAAACGCATTAGTGTCCAGCATCAAATTTAAAGTTGAATGGGAAACAGACAACAAAATTCCTTTTCTTGATGTTTTGATAATCAGAGACACGACAGAATACAAATTTTACCATATACAGAAAACCAACGTTCCTCACTTTTCATATATTCACTACTTAGCTATCACGACATTACTATCAAGATAGGTGTAGCTAGCAACCTATTCTTAAGAGCCTTACGAATTTGTTCCCCAGATTTCCTGGAAAAAGAATTTAAACTAATTCGCAAGCAACTTTCATTTTTAAAGTATCCTGACCATATAATGAGAAAGCCATTAAAAAAGCAAAACGTAATTTTCTACCGACCCCTAAAGACAAGACCAGAGACCACGCCCCAACAATAAAATAAAAATTCCTCACCTGGAGACGATTAAGAGAATAACCCACACCCTTGGGAAATCCAACCCTTTTGCATTTACCTACCCAAATACCTTAGCCAAATCCTGATTAACGTCCAACAAAAGACATCTCCCAAAGACTCTGGGGTCTATGAGATCCCATGCCAGGACTGTGACCAATCTTACATCGGATTTACAGGTAATCACTTCTCCAGAGATTGATACAACACAAACGGTCAGTTAGGTATGGACAACAGAACTCGGCTATTTCAACCATATAAATGAACATAACCATAGAATAAACTGGAATTTGTCACGTGTGATTTATAGCAGCAACTGCCGGTACAAGAGTCAAATGATGGAATCGGCCTTAATAAAAGAGAAGCAGGTAATGAACATCTCAAAAGGCGGGTAGATCTCAGATGTCGTCGACAAAGTTTTCATCCAACCAACAACGCTTAAGAAGATTAAAGGAAGATTATCAGCGGGGGTGACCTAAATTGGCTTACTTGTGGACGGATCTCTTGGTATAAATACCACCTTTTCTGTAAACTTTTCTCATTCATATACCTGAAGAGAGAGACAGCAGTCTCTGAAATATAGTACTTTTCTCTCTACATTTTGGTGTTTTTATGGGCTCTTTTTATTAGATGGAATTCTGTTGTTACAGAACATTTTTACCAGTCATATATATATATATATATATATATATATGTATATGTATATATATATATATATATATATATATATATATATGTATGTATATATATATATATATATATATATATATATATATATATATATATATATATATATATATCATATATATATATATATATATATATATATATTTATATATATATATATATATATATATATATATATATATATATCTATATTTATATATATATATATATATATATATATATACATATATATATATATATATATATATATATATATATATATATATATATATATATATACATATATATTTGTGTATGTGAATATATGTTTTTGTGTGTATGTATATATGTGTAAAAGAGAGAAAGACCATGCACATGTGTACTTACTCTTCATATATGTGTTCCTAGGATATAAGTTTTACAAAATAACAGAAAATATTTTTTCCGATAAGAATTATTTTTTGTCTTATTCATTCTGTTCTCAGTGCTCCATAATTTCTCAAGGTCCTGCTTGTTTACTGAACATTTATTAAATGACAGTTGACATGACTTGTAATGCCAGAGTTCTTAGAGGTAGAGAGCTGCATCTTGCTGAGTAGGACTATGGTTCGCCCCTGGCTTTTTGCCCACCTGTCCCCAGCTGTAAATTGCGGTTAGCGTCAGTCAGGGTCTAGAAATTAGCCATTTTGCACATTTCCGAGTCACCTCTGTAAAAATAAAGAGGCTTAATTAGGAAAAAAATGCATTTTGTGTCTGCGCGATCAGTACAAAATCATGAATGGCCTTTTGTAAAATCTGAGTATTAATGTTCATATGTTTGTAAGTCTGAATTATTCTGGTTTATCAATAGTTAACAGATTTCAGTTCCAAAATTTTTTACCATGAACCCATTTATGAAATAGCGGCAGTAATACTAGTAACTTGACCATATTTTTTTTTATTTTAATTCCACGTTTATTTTGGAAAAATATTATTATAGCTCGTATTTTTAATACTCTTGAGGCTTTAATTAATCAAACTCAAGGGATAAGGGATACTTCATTTCTGATACAAGTAAATGTTGTAGTCCTTGTTACCAGGGACGCAATTAGCGATCATTTATTTAAAGTTTATGGTAATGATTTGATCTGCGACGCATCCAAGAGTGTTTCGACTTCTTCTATCTACATCACGCCTCATGTCTGTTCGGCATTTTGTCCATTCGGAATTCTGGCCAGTCGGCACCATGTGTTCCTTCCTGTCCGGCGGTCCTATTCATGTTCGTTAGCCTTCTTGGCTTCGGCCTTTTGTCTTTCGGTATCATGTCCTACTACCAAAGACTATATATATATATAATATATATATATATATTATATAATATATATATATATATATATATATATATATTATATATATATATATATGATATATATATATATTCTGTATATATATATATATATATATAGATATATATATATATATATATATAATATATATATATATATATATATATATATATATATATGTGTGTGTGTGTGTGTATGTATGTATGTATGTATGTATGTATTTAATGTATTTACATTCACAAACAAAACATTGAAAATAAGAAAAACTATTCCAAGCAAAAATAGTTCCATTCACTATTACAGTAGACAAAATTTCTCGCATTTTTACTTATTAAAATGTGAAAATGATGATAAGTATTAATGATTAGCAGAGCAAATATGTCAAAGTGTTGTCTTGTAACTAAGTGTAAAATGATAATTGGTGCCTGTCACGAAATTTTAAAATCACGAGAAAGCAGTAGTGCTAATATGAACTGTAGCCTGGCCATAGTTTAAAGGTAAACCGTTCATTTCAGTGCTAATTATTCACAGCAGCAGACGCCTAGCGTTTCTGAACCGCGGAAGGAATTAAAATAGAATAAATGGTGTATTTCTTTTTCATGTAGTGCAATATAAACTTAGAATATTATCAGATGATTAATTTTACTTAGCAAAATTCATAACCACACAGCGCTTCTTTAATCTTTTAAATCTTTTGGAGTGGATCAATGTTAATGTTGACGAGAAATGATATATGCTTGTTAATGTGTATGTATGTCTGCATGTATATATGTATACACATACATATATATATATATATATATATATATATATATATATATCTATATATATATATAATATATATATATATATTATATATATATATGCACATACACACACGCAAATATACATACATATTAGCATGCAGAAGAGAAAAGAAAGATCATTGCCATGTTTGCACCAATTTGTAATAGACAATTTGTCATGCGAAAGTGAAATGGCAGAAAATTTAACGGTTCTTAGAGCACGGCTCAGATTAATTTACTTCACCGATTGTACGTCTATTACAATTTGGCAAATATAGCAATGATCTATCTTAATTCAGGCGTATCTGCTCCATTTTCTGTTCTCTCCTATTTATTAATTCTCTCTCTCTCTCTCTCTCTCTCTCTCTCTCTCTCTCTCTCTCTCTCTTCTCTCTAACCCAAGCCCAGATTTGTCCCCACGGCTTCTAAATTTGAATGATCTACCCCATTGTACCTCATTTATTACGAATTAATTCGTGCACATATTTAATCATAAGTTCGAGAATGCCCTAGATAGCCTACCGTCTGAGCTAAAACCCAGACTCAGATCGTAATCATTTCAAACAAATCGTAATAATAATAGCTCGATCTGGCACCGTGTATTATATCGAGATGTCAGATCCAATATCATGGTGTTCAATAATTGCAATTAGTAGCATCCAAGTTGACACAGAGGAGGGCCTCTACGAGGTAATCCCAAACCAACGGTAGGATGGAACCGATCATTAGGTAATCAATCATGTGATTCTCTCTCTCTCTCTCTCTCTCTCATCTGAGATACTGCCGAATTACACTGGTATTCAAGTGATCAAATATCAGATTTGTGGACGAGTTTGAATATTCATGACTCCATTATGCTTTTCTGCTTCGTGAACATGTTTTTCACATACAGATTTCAGATAAGCTATTTATAGACGACTTCCAGTTAAAAGTTGTCGCGAAAGAAAAGGCCTTGTTGCAAATGGTTGATCAAAAGTGAGGTAGGGATATATTTACATGTATTTAACTTGTCGTTCAGGCATAGTTACTTCAATGGTGGAGATGAAATGTTCAAGTAATGAGTTAACAAGTTTTGACCCAAACAGACAGACAGACACGGAAGTCAATTTAAATGAAAGCATGTAAAATACTGCTGCCAAATCTTGGAACAATTTAGTTGATACGTTGAAGTTAAAGATTTCACATTGAGAAGGAATGGATGACATTGTTTTGTGACCATTTTTATTTTTAACTGCCGGTAATGTTCCTAGCTAGAATTTGAAGCCTGGAACCGTTGATATATCTCTCATCTGCCAGTTATTCTCTGGCCAACCTGTTCGTGGCCGTCATCGAACCCTTACTTGGTTCTCGATAATTTCTATTGTACATAACAGAGAAACGTTTATTTGCATTTTTATGGAATAGAGAAGATCACCTTCGAAATCGACCCTATGACTATTGATTACTTAATCTGTAGCGTTAGGAGCTGTATGAATTAGTTATCGGTCATCCTGTATATATGTGTGTGTGTGTGTGTGTATAACATACCATCACAGGTGAAAAAATGCTCTTTTGTCCCCAGTCATTTACGAAGTTCTTTCGTCAGTGGCTTTTAAATAAAGCTTAAATTGGTCAGGATCTGCAGCCTGTGCCTCATATGTATACTGTGGTGCTATGTGATAAACGAATCACGTGTTAAATTGAGTATAAACTTTTTACCTGCTTCAGTATAGTGTGCCCTGATTTGATAACCTTATTTGTTGAATTATACGAAAGAGAAATAAATACTTTAGGTTCATGTATGTTAATAATAATCAAAAGTAAATTACGTATGATGAGTATGCACTCACATTTTAATAAACTAGCTTAAGGGTTTTTCACAAGTATTTTTTTCTTATCTCATAACCTTCATTACCATTATCATCATCATTATCCTCATCGCCTCCATAGCCGTTTGACGCAAAGGATCTTTGTGAAATTACACCACTCGTGTATTTTTGGGGCTTTAACATCTACAGTATATAATGTGGTTCGGATCCCACAATAAGCTGTAGGTCCCGTTGTTAAGAAACCAATCTAATTCTTCGGGTCAGCCCTAGGAGAGCTGTTAATCACCTCAGTGGTCTGGTTAAATTAAGATGTACTTAACGTTTTTAGTGATATATTTACACCGTCTTGCTGAGTCTTATGGACGACGTGAATTTATAAAACGGTTTCCTGAAATAATGTATATTAAATAAATAGCAGTTATTTGTGAACTTTATTCTGGCTTATATGATTATTTCAAGAATTTCGATAAATGAAAGAAAAAGTTTTGCTTGTTTTGAAAAATTTTAAATGTTGCAGTAGTTACGTATTCTGTTTGCCGGTGTAAAGGTTGTGACGATAATTACCCTCAAGAGTTTCTCAATGTCAAAAGCAAAATAAGAATTACAAAAGAAAAAGAAAAATGAGAATTACTAACAAAATTCGATCTACATATTAGCTGATGTTTTGAAATTACAATTAGTGCCAACCTCTCTCTCTCTCTCTCTCTCTCTCTCTCTCTCTCTCTCTCTCTCTCTCTCTCTCTCTCTCTCTCTCTATGTTACATAAAGCTGCCCCTCACAATGTCTTTTAGGTAATACCTCATGATGTTAAAATTTACTGAGAATAGTTTTGATATTAAAGAATGACTGTCACGATCATAATATCTCTTTCAAAACCAAATATGTAGATTAGTCACTTCGATTTGTAACGGTGAAGGCGCTGCAATAGTTTTGTGCTAATTAATTATCTGATGACGTTTGTTCCCTTTTCATAGATTCATATCCAGCATATTTTATTACTCATCCAATCAGAGTCGAGGTGGATGTTATAAAATTCTTTCAGTTAATTCAATACTCTTGCCCTCAGTTGAAGCAGAAATTCCAGTACTTCTGTTTTACAAGCGAATCGTTGAAAGGAAAAATTTGACCATTTTATTAAACGCTTTTATTCAATGACGACGGCACCATTTTCTGATATTTGTTATTGTTATTTACTATCACACCTTTTCCCGCTTGTTATGAGAACGGACTGATATATCCGTGAGTGATTATTGAATAAACAATGCACATTCATACTTCAATCTATGATAATGTTTTGCAGTAATCGTCATGTCATGAATGGAAATATTTTATTTCTTAATGAGAAAATAGAATGTACCTCTTCCCAATAGAAGAAATCGCTCTATATTGTAACGCCAGCCAGTTCTTGACCATAACTAGTCATGGTTTTCGTTCACGGAACGACTCATATTCTTTAGTATTTTTCGTCTAATTTTTTTTTTCTTTTAATAAAACGTAGAGAACGTTTTCTGTTACATCTGTCATGAATGTCCGTCTCACTAACAAGATTATTCAATCTGCCTTTTTGTTTTGTTGTTACCGTCGCTAGGTAGGAAATGCAGGGAAACAGCAAAACAGCCTTGATTGTAAATGTCAAGAAATAGAATTGCTTGCATTTTAGTGTTTCATGCTCTCTTTTTATGCGTTCCTAGTTTATTTTATGACGTGCAAAGTCGAAAGTCCAATATTATAACGACTTTTAAAGTTCATTCATTTCAGAAACTAGAATTTAATGGTATACCTCGCCAAATTTATAATTCGTAACTAGTTTTTTTCCTGTCAACCATGATGCTGAATATACAGGTTAGAGTTATTACTATCTTGGTGTGTCGCGTACACTTGATATCTTGCTTGTGTTTGAATTTTCTGTCTTCCTTTTTGTAGACTTTGTGTTGCGTAATTTTTCAAAATTTTACACTCTCTCTCTCTCTCTCTCTCTCTCTCTCTCTCTCTCTCTCTCTCTCTAGTATTTAGTTGTTATACTTGTATAGTTCAATTTTCCGTACGATCGTATGTATTCGGGTTTTTGATCACTTACGCTTGGGTCTGCTCATTCCTTATGAAGCTTTCTAATGAACTTGCGCTTCAGATATATTGGAGAGGACGGTTTGTTTGACGAATGATGCTCTTTATCATACTTTTTAATATATAGATATTCTTAATACTCCCCAAAATCGTCTTGAGAACAATTCATCTGTGTTTCCTCATAGATCTCCCTTTTTTGTCTTGGCTGATGATGATGATGATGATGATGATGATGATGATGATGATGATGATGATGATGATGATGTGGTGTGGGATTTTGCTAAGATCTGTGAGAAAGGAAGGAAATATCTGTTGATGAAAATGCGAAGATAAAAGTTTATCAAAGTTCTAGTTCTCACCTCTGTTAGTAGATATAATTTTTGGTTAATGATTTTATAGTAGGGGCCGGTTGATTTAATATGTTGGCAACCACATTCAATTCTTTAATAGTTTTCTTTAATTTTGTTCTCCTTCCGAACTGGGTTACATTTAGTGGCATCCGGGAGCGCTGATCCAGCTATTTGATATTTCTGTAACTGATTTAAAAGCAGTTGTTCATTTATTGCTATGCAGTGTCCCATGGCATTTAACCTTTTCATTTAGTCGATATATTCAAACAAACAGTGCATTCAGTGTCAGCAAGATGAGAAAATAGATGACTCGTAGGGCATTAACGCGATCTCGAATTTCATTTCTCTGATCTCTTACCGAATTAGCTCGCTTTTGTTGTCTCTTTTTTTTTAGCCAACAAACAAGGGAATTGATTCTTCTCTCTCTCTCTCTCTCTCTCTCTCTCTCTCTCTCTCTCTCTCTCTTTTTCTGTCCTTTGTAACGACATTTTGTTCCGGTGTTTTAATCATCCGAACTCAAAGTATGACAGTTTTTTTCTAAATTTAAAACTGTCAGTGAACTAAAATCAATCCCCACCCGGATTCGGATCGATAAATAAAACTTGGCATTGTATGCACAATTTTGTTGGGTAAGTTGCTGGATTTAATTATATGTTTCCTCTGTTCATTTAAACTGACTCATAAATAGGATAAACTGCCTTTCGATGTTTTTTTTCCAGTGTGTTGTTCTTTACGAAGCAGTTAGAGGGTGAATGAGGCAAGACGTGACTTTGCCGCACAGATGCATCTTCAAAGTTGAGGCAGCTATTTAATGGTGTGGTGCACTGTAGGCATTACTTAAGGTTCTATGCAGCTCGCCTTCGGCCCCTAGTTGCAACCACTTTCGTTCCTTTTGCTGTACCTCCTTTCATATTCTCTTTCTTCAACTTACTTTCCACCCTCTCCTAACACTTGATTCATAGTGCAACTGCGAGGTTTTCCTCCCGTTACACCTTTTAAACCTTTTACTGTCAATTTCTATTTCAGCGCTGAATGACCTCATAGATCCCAGTGCTTGGCCTTTGGCCTAAATTCTATGTTCATCTCAACTCAGCTATTTATTCGTAAAACGTAGTTTCCCATAGTTATAAAGCTTGTTTTATTTATTTCAGTTCAAGAGAAAATATAATCTATGGGTATAAATATTTTCGCAACCGTGCGAGATATGCCCAAAATACTACGAAAATTGGCTTTTTCCCTTAGCAAGGCCAGTACTGTCAATATTCAACATAATTTCTTAGACTTTTCTTTGCTCGCGTCATTTTGCAGCTTCGTAAATCTACCGATATTTTGGCAGTTTATTTTCCACGGTTATTTGTCACTTATCTTTTGATATAATGTTTACACAGCATTTTCCCATATGCTTTGTTTATATAAGTTTGTTTCTCATGAAATATCACTTTTATTCCTGACATTTTTTCATTTTTTACTAACATGAATAATATTTATTCTTCAGACCGTTTTTGAACAACTGAAAATGTGAAACTTTCTTGATGATTGAGTAAATGTCAGAAGGGTATTTTGATTTCCTGACATATTTTCTGGAGGAATCCATAAGTGACGATGTAGAAGCATGTTTTGAATACACAAATCTGCCCAGGCCAACATCCTATTTACTTCACGAGGAGTCCTGTTATACGAACTATTACTTCAATAGTCAAATTTGATGACACTTACAGAGACGGTGACTTACGTTTTTCATTCATTTTCCCTTTATTGAAATGATGAAGTACTGATATTTTGTCATGCGAATCACCCTTCGTACTTATAACACTATTGTTCCCAGGAGCAAAAACACAATGTGTGTATGTGTGTGTGTGTGTGTGTGTGTGTGCATGTGGTAGAGCGTGTGCGTTTGCGTCTGATCGTGCGTCACATGTATATTAATATGTATGACACTATCCATGTATATAGAACCAAGAGAATGAAATGTGGATCATTAGGCACTAACCGTCAAATATTTGCCGATAATTCGTGGAATCTCGTAATGAAGTGTGTACACTAGAAAATCTAATATCCCATTTTTACTGTATTCATTAACAATATATTTCGGATATCACTCCTCGGCAGTCTGTGAAAAATGCTTGTGTTTGTCATCTCTCTCTCCTTGTTTATCTTGCTAATGAACGGAAAACTTTTCGTAATGAATTTTAGTTTTTCGTTTGAAATTCATCTTGATTATGAGGATATGACTAACTGCAGTGCATTTTATATATACATACATACATATATACATACTACATACATACATGCATACATATATATATATATATATATATATATATATAGTATATATATATATATATATATATATATATATATATATACGTATATATATATACTATATATATATATATATATATATATATATATATATATATATATATATATATATGTGTGTGTGTGTGTGTGTGTGTGTGTGCATATATAGATATATATATAGTATATATATATATATTATATATATATATAAATATATATATGTATATATATATATATATATATATAATATATATATATATATATATATATATATATATTATATATCTATATATATACTTATAATGTAAGTTTGGAATGCAATTATAATTGTGGTAATATGATTAATTCACCTCAGGACCTGTGTATCATGTTGTAAAAGTCTGTTTTCTGTGTTCAGATTCCCAAATTTAAAGATAACGTGTGCTAAGTAATCCCACTTTTCATTTTGAAGTACCGTAAGTGCTTATATGTGAGCCTCTGTGGAGAGGGTTGTATTCCCACTTTGAGAATGTCTTAGCTAAGCTGATTTCTTTATCGGGGCAAACAAATGTAAGACCCCCCAGTCCGCAATGTTATCCAACCCCTTGAAAATAGATGAGTTAAGCTAGTTTTTTATCATCGCGGTCGAGCCTGTGAAGGAACAAGGGAGCCTTATTCATAGACATATGTGAATGCAGTCAAAGAGGTCCTGTATTAGGTACCCCTATAGAGATGACGTAGTGTTTTCGTTTTTTGCTAACCGCCCCATATGCTATATACACTTAAGGGGATAGAGAACCTGATTGATTCGCTTTGAGGCATAGCGGCGTGCGTTAGAGTCTCTCTCTCTCTCTCTCTCTCTCTCTCTCTCTCTCTCTCTCTCTCTCTCAAAATCTCTCTCTCTCTCTCGCTCGGTTGCGAGGCTTTTTCAGTAACTTAACGTAACGAACTGGTCACTCATTTTTATATAATTCTTGGTAATATATGTGTTGTTTGTGGAATCTGAACATAGTATTATAGCTATTGGATTTTGTGAAGGCGCCACGAAAATAGTGAAAAAAGTGTAAAATTGTAACAGGCCTTTTGATTGAAGCTGCAGCTGTGTATAAGGTATTTTTACAAATGTTTTGAAGTGCACTTCGAGGTTTTATCATTTCTAAACATTTTTCTTTTGCTTTGTTCTTTTGATATATCCCATTTTTATATGCTTAATGTTTGTACTGTCAATGCTTTAATTGTTTTCATATAATGCATTATGTTTTCTTACATTGTCTTTTATTTTGTTTAATTATTTGAATAATATTATATTGTGTAAATTTTGAATCTTACACTTGTGAATTAACTTGCATTTAATTAAATTTAACTTCAAATTTAATTATTGCTTTATGATTTAATTTAATTAATTTTCTTGATAAACTTTAATTTAATTTTGTTTAACAATTGATTCAAGAATTAATTAAACTTTTGTTTTCAAGTAATAACAATTTCCCTGAGATTGTGGATTTCACTTATAAATTTTGAATTTAGAAATAAATTTTTGTATTTAGAATTTATATGAGCTATTTCATTGAACCACCAGCATTATATTTTGTTTGTTTAGGTAGAAATATAGAGTGATAATTGTGACGTTTCCCACAAATAAAGCAGAATCAGGGAAATACTTAGATTTGAAGTTGCACGAGTGATGCCCTTTAATTAAGATTACCTCACACCTATTTTAATGAACTTAGACTGATTGTTTTCTTGACTGTTTTGTAGTTATTCTAAGGGCCCACTCCTTTACCTTTAGCGTATTCAGTCGTTTAGCATTTGTGATGAAGGGTCAGGTGTCTGGCTGTAGTGAGGTAAGTAAAAATCAGGTACTTGAACAAACTGTGCCATAAGTACAAAGGGTGTCCCAGACCCAGGAATAAAAGGGTCTCTTGTATTAACAAGTACAAATGGTAAGTGTAGTAACCAGATACTTGGCAATTTGGGTTAACAAATATTAATGGTGTCCAGACACAGATCTTTAACTATTTCGTGCACCAAGTATTAATGGTATCCAGACCCAGATACTCTGCCCACTTCGTCACAATATATATATATATATATATATATATATATATATATATATATATATATATATATATATATATATATATATATATATATATATAATAGATATAAACTTTTCGAATGCATTTAGTTGAAAATATTCATAAATTTCTCTCTCTCTCTCTCTCTCTCTCTCTCTCTCTCTCTCTCTCTCTCTCTCTCTATCGTGATAAGGAGGGCGGAAGTCTTTATTTTAGCAATAAATTTCTTCGTATGCCCTGAACCTGAAGAGTCAGAGGAACAGAAATAAGAGAGGACAAATAGAATTCAAGACTTTATTCTCTGCCCTTTGATGGATGACGTTGGTCCTCTTCCAGGACAGAGAGGGGGCTGTGACCCTGGAAGGTCTAGTGGGCCATGAAATCTAAACGAGAGACGAAAAATGTTCTTTCATTGAGTTTATGCCGTCGTTCGGTATTGCAAGTCTGGCAGTGAAGATTGATTTCTTCACGAGTAACTCTTCGTTAAAGGTACTAAGTCAATAATGGATAACTTTCAGATTTTGATTTTATTTCCTGAACATTTAGATTTTGATCTCATTTCCGGACCTTTCACATTTTGATCTTATTTCCTGTACTTTCAGATTTTGATCTTATTTCCGGAACTTTCACATTTTTATTTTATTTCCTGAACTTTCGGATTTTGATCTTATTTCCTGAACTTTCGGATTTTTATCTTATTTCCTGAACTTTCAGATTTTGATTTTATTTCCTGAACTTTCGTATTTTGATTTTATTTCCTGAACTTTCAGATTTTGATTTAATTTCCTGAACTTTCAGATTTTGACCTTATTTCCTGAACTTTCCGATTTTGATTTTATTTCCTGAACTTTCGTATTTTGATTTTATTTCCTGAACTTTCAGATTTTAGGATTATTTCCTGAACTTTCAGATTTTTATTTTATATCCTGAACTTTCAGATTCTGATTTTATTTCCTGAATATACTGGTTCACCAGAAGAAAATCGTTAAAATGTACAATATGCGAGTTTGTGCTGTGATACTTACGAGAGCACATTTTATTCATTTTGCGAAATTCTGTGTGGCAAGAGGCGAATGGCCCTGCAAGAATCAGCGTTTGAATTTAATCATCATTTGTTTTCGTGATTTTTTTTTATTGAACATCTGTGTTCGAGTTACTTCAGGTAAGCATTTGTCTTCATGTACTTGCAAAATCTTTTTTTTATTATTATTTTTTGTTTCTTTTCTCTCGGCTTTCTTCATTTAGCCTTGTGCTTTCGTGTGAAGCATACGATTCGTGATGGTAGTGCACATAATAGACTTATTATAAAAAGACTAGCTTTCAGTTCCGACTTCGAGACGCTAAAAAGATTGGACGTATTTATGTGTCATTTTTAGTTCCTCGTAGGACGTGTGGTTTTCGCGCTCGGTGGCCCGAAGTTAGATTCTCGGCTCGGCCAACGCGAAATCAGAGGAATTTATTTCTGGTGATAGAAATTCATTTCTTGATATAATGGGGTTCGGATCCCACAATAAGCTGTAGGTCCCGTTGCTAGGTGACCAGTTGGTTCCTAGCCACGTAAAAATATCTAATCCTTCGGGCCAGCCCTAGGAGAGTTGTTAATCAGCTCAGTGGTCTGGTTAAACTAAGATACACTTAACTTTATATGTCATTTTGTACAATTTTCCACGCATTTGTCTTTCTAGATTATATATATATATATATATATATATATATATATATCTATATATATATATATATATTATTTTATGTATATGTATGTATGTATGTATGTATGTATGTATGTATGTAGGTATGTCATGTATGTATGTATGTATGTATGTGTTGCCGGTCTGAACCCCCCTAAAAGGATAATTGACCCTCCCTGAGAACAACAAGGAGGCAACAGTCAGTGCCTACGCTCATGATTTAGATTAGGTGCCAAGGCCTTTCTTCCAGCAGCGTCACTTTTGTTTGGGAATTCTTTGATCTGTTGTGGGACGCACTTTTTATGGTTGGAGATTTCACGTACTTGCTCATTAAAATCAATTTTGTTTTCCCAAGAAGGAAATAAGGAAACGGTGTAAAGGTCGAGTACATTTAGTGGTAATGAATACCAAGGTCGTTGCCTGTTACTTTCGTTTTTTTTTGTCTCACCGGCACTTTTTTTTTTTTTTTTTTTTTTTAACGTAACAGACACTTTAGTTTGGTCTAAAGCCATACACTGGCTATGTGTGCCAAATATCTTGGAAGCTGTGTATAATCGTGAGTATGCACATATTGAGGAAGTTAGTATTTGTGTTGTTACTTCGTTGTCACATAAGAGGTTATATGATGACAGTCAGATTTTTGTGTTTGACTAAAATAGAAATTTATGGTAGTATACAGAGATTCATATGAAAAAGGTTGACTGACTTAAACAAACTCGCCTACCCAGGTACGAGGAGCGATATTTTTTGCAAAGTTGCTTGGGTAAGTTAGTCGTGAAAGTTAAGGTGTTGCTGTTTGGTGGAATGTAAACTTTTTAAGCTATATGTGAATCCTAGCTTTTTTGCAACGGATGTGTTTATGACTTGGAGATTGACTGAAATGTTCTGTCGATACATGACGCGTCCTCCACTCTTCATTCGTGTTCGAACCTGAATGCTTTTCTATATGTAGTCAGACCACGGAACTAATCCTGAAGACATATTTCGGGAGATGATCGAATCCGTCATGAAAATCGCCATCTCTGGACAGTTTACTAGAAGTGTCGACTACACTAGCTACGATTTTTAGTTTTATGTAAAAAAAAAAATGTTGTAATGGCTTTGTCTGTCCGTCCGTACGTTTTCTGTCCTCCCTCTGATCTTAAAAACTACTGAGTCTAGAGGGCTGGAAACTGGTATGTTGAACTTTCATCCTCCAATAATGAAACATAGTAAATTACAGCACTCTAGTCATAGTAATTTTTATTTTATCTAAGGTTAAAGTTAGTCATTGTCATGCATCTGGCAACGTTATAGGACAGGCCACCACCAGACCATAACTGTTAGTCTCGTGGTCCGCAGCCCATAAAGCATCATACGACGTACAGAAAACTCGAGTGCATTTTTTTTTTTTTACTTGTTTCTTCTTTTTTTTTATAAATTGTGGGAAGTGGAAATGTTACCTGCCTCTCTTCCCTCTCTCTCAATCTCTCTCATCCAACCCTCTCCTCTCGCTCCGTCCTCTCTCTCTCTCTCTGTACAAACAATTTGCGTTGCTCTAGATCTTTAAGAATGAAATTTGCGCAGTGCGCCTGTACCGTGACACCCTAATCCTCTCGTAAACATGGTCGAGAGCATTTGTTTATCCCTTGGCATCTCGGATTTCGTCGTTGGAGAGATTTACATTTCTCCAACTTTCTTGGAAGACGATAATGACAGACAGTTGCGACAATACGTTTAGGTTGCTAGATCATGTTTTATAATGAAGCTTTCGTTTAAACAATACGCGGTTCTATTTTTTACTTCCCATTCTTATTAAAGGTGAGAATACTGCAATGTTGATGCCGCGGAGTCATGCAACCACTTTTTCGCCAGGGAAGTTGTTGGTTATATTTTTTTCATTTTATTTGCTCTTTCATCCTTCTCTGTTTGTATTTGTGGTTTACCCGTTATTTTCCTTGTTATTTTCGGAAATTTCCATCGTGAAATTTTAACCTACTTGGGAATATGTAACAATTCTAAATTTTTAAAACAAACTAACCACACGCTTCTGAATCCTTGATATTATCAAGTATCCCTGTGGGGCGGGGGAGGGGGTGGCGGTTGTGCCGTCAGTGCACCACATGCTGTGCACTGTAGGCATTACTTAAGGTTCTTTACAGAATCCCTTCGGCCCCTAGCTGCAACCCCTTTCGTTCATTTTTCTATGCCTCCTTTCATATTCTCTTTCTCCCATCTTACTCTCTACCCTCTCCTAACAATTGGCTCATAGTGCAGCTGCGAGTTTTTCTCCTGTTACCCTTTTCAAACCTTCTACTGAATGGTTTCACAGATCCCAGTGCTTGGCCTTTTGCCTAAATTCTATATTCTGTTCAGTATTATCAAGTATCCTGTAATGATAATAATATGGAGATAGTTTTGTTTGTATCCTTTTGGTTATTATCAGTGGAAAGGTTTGTAGAACTATAGAGAAAAGAAAAGCTGTCAAAGGAGTTGTTAAGGATTGCTGTTGAAGGGAATTCAGTTGCTAGACATGAATAAGAGCTACTGGTGAATAGGTTGAATGATAAGGATAATCTTGTGGTCGGCTAAACACTGTGGCTGCATCAGCAGAATTTACTTTGCACATTACTTTTTCTATTTTCCTTTGTCCTTGTGTGGTCGATATTTGTGCCTCATAGATAGTGAGAAATACTTAGGTGTCACAGGAATATTTTTACTTATAGTACAAAACCTCACAGGAAAAGCACAACTATAGGTTAGTTCTAGCGATCTGTGGAAGGGGCGGGGCTTCCTGGTTCCTGTAGAGGGGCTGTGATTGTCTTCAAAGTGCTTGTCAATTTACGTGATATGGTGATGACATTTCTACCCTCGATCGATTATGGTCACGACGGAGGTGAACACGAGGGTAATAGGGGAGAGGGGTATAGGGTCGGAGGATGGTTGGAGGACGAATAATCCATGGCACTATAACACTGAAAAATTAGGTGCTTTATGTATTTGTTAAAGGTTTGTAATATCTCCAGACCTACGTATATCTTACTGTCGAAATACAAATTTTTCATAATAAATAAATGAGGACTCGCTGCTCAGTGTTCCGTACTTTGGTGTTCGTTATTATCGAAATATTTTCATGAAAGGAAGTGATCCATCTCTTGCACATATAAGCTGTCTGTCTGTAAGCGTCTTTACGAGAGGATGACTCGACTTTCAATTTTATCCTGCCCTCAACTCACCGTGAATGATATTTGGATAGTAGTGTCAATTAATGTTTTGAGTCATATTTGCCTCTGACGAGTACGACTGGTTTCATTGTTTGTACTTGACATGAGAGCATGCGTTGCCTTGGAAAAGATTAATTCCCCATTCAGATGCTATATTTGCCGTTGATAAACTTAAATGATTTATCTGGCTGTGAAAAGTACAAAGGGCAAATTAATTCAAGTTTCGATGTTATGTGAAGTTGAAGCCAAGCGAATATAGCGATAATTTTTTTTATATTTAAATCATATTGTCCATTTTTGGTTGATTTTTGTTTCTGGTGGCTGATTTCCATAATTTCCTGCTGTTCACATTAGTAATGTGTAGGCCGTTTAAAATGTGTATCTCCATATTGTTCTTTCAGTTGCATTTTCCGCAATTTATACTTTTGCTTCTGCTTAATACGAACAAGATTTTATATCACTTCTTTTACCTAAATCAACATGAGTTAATTCTGCTTCCAACTACTGATAATTTTTTGCTCTCAGTCTTAATAATATCAGGAACTCAAAGGATAGTAAAAGAGTTTCATTCTCAAATGAGATGTCATCTTCCTCCTGAATACTTGATGGAAAAACTCCCCGACAAATGAGAACCTTACTGTGATATCATTTAGAGTCAGATAAATTCCTTTTTCTTACACATTCGGGGAACCCTGTGACGCGTAATCAAGCAGCTCACCTCAATCAGTCTTATCGTAGGTTGGTTTTGTGAAAATACCATGATGTCTATATTTAATAAAAGCTATTTTGCCCGTCTTCCCGGAGGTTACTGTGGATCAAAGAATATTCAGCCGTCTTACAGATGGGTTGTTTATCGCTGCTTCAGTTTCATTCCAGTCCTTGGGTCCTTCTGAGGTACGTTAGTTTGTCTTTCTGGATCGTGATGTTAACGATTGTCTATGATAAACAAAATTTTTATACTTTGCAATAATCTGTTAAACTTTTCAAACCTAAAAATACTAGAATGTAAGGACACTTTTGAATACTAACATATGTAGAAAAGTCACTGGAATATGCTCATTCTGACTAGAATCATTATCATTCTGATACATTGGTAGGTGCAATAGCAAACCAATATTCCAAAAGATCATGGGAAAGATTGTTAAAACTAACAAAATACTGTACTTCACTTTACAGATATACTTTGAAATTGCTGGACGAATAGACATGTTTGAAAGCTAACTTTTATGAAAAAAAAAAAAAAACTGGAGTTGTTAATAAAAAATACCTTTCATATCCACGCATTTGCAAATTTCCATGACGCCTCTTGAATGGAGAATGATGGAGAAAGCACTTTATTTTCGCATGCTCGGGGAGTAAGCCTACAAACTACTTTGTTGTTGTTGTTGTTCTTGCTGTTGCTGATCTTGGTCTTGTCGGGGGTAGGAAAAGCCTCAAAAGGTCTGAACAAGATGTTTTGCGTTTGAGTTAAAGATACAGGAATTTTAGGATAGGATATTTATTCTTTGTTTATCAGAATGAAATTGTAGAAAATAATTCATGTGCATGTTCAACAGTACAGAAAAATTATTTTTAATATTTTGATTTTCGTTGGAGAAACAAGGCTCTATTTGACTGTAGATTTTAGCACGCACCCCGAGTAACCTGGAGATCGGATCAACATGGTTTCAGTGTTTATTTACTTCCTTCATCTCATATGGTCCTGGTAAAACTGTCAGCGGTCACATAATCAGTTTAATTGTTAATTTTGCTTAATGGGCCTGGGTGCGCAAGAACTTGTTTACACTTGAGCAAAGAATATTATGACTGGTGCATATTTTGATATGAGTTTCTGTTTCATTATTCAGTGGTATTCATTTTGTTTTCGTCCCTTTTTTTCGTGCATTATCTGTTTGCTTATCATTTAGTTCACTTAGGTATTGCCGCCGAGCGTGCACTGCCTTGCTTGAAGTATTCTTACATACATTTTAGAGGCTGTTGGGCTCAATTCTTTCTTCCGTTATTTTATTTTATTTTATTTTCTATTTTTTTTTAAAATTTG
>NC_087202.1:64629945-64649945 GCF_015104395.2 Macrobrachium nipponense | reverse complement strand
TATATATATATATATATATATATATATATATATATATTTATACACACCTATACATACTTACATACATATTCGCGTATGTCGGTTTATATCAAGCATACATCTGTAACCCTCTATTTTTAACGAGCCACATTTAATTTTGTATCCCCTATTACTATAATGTTGGAATATGTGTATAATTTTATATTAAACTGAGAGAGTTAAGTTAAGTATATCTTAGTTTTACCAGACCACTGAGCTGATAAACTGAGAGAGAGAGAGAGAGAGAGAGTCGTGCGGAAACGTGTGTAATGCATGAAATGCATCAAGTATTGCATTTCTAACCTAAGGGAAAGTCAGCGTGTAATAGCTTCGGCATAAATTTTAAGCGCTGTCAGTTCAGTCTTTGACGTAACTTAACGTTGTTAGAGTCATGCTTTCATGGTTTATGTTTTCGTGATGAATAGTAATAGCCTTTCGAATAAATAAGGAGAGTGGCGGGACATTAATATTCAAAATGTGGACGAATGTGTGTCGGTGTTTATCATATATGGAAGTAAGATTAAATTAGTTTATCCAAATTAAGTAAAGACTGAAAAAAATATGGTTTCCCTTGAATGTTAGAAAAAGATAAATTAGAAGGAAGAATGGAAAGGCGTTCGGTCCACAATAGAAACTAAAAGGTAAACTGCAAAGAAAAATTCTTAGCTGGTCCTTCCCTGGACACATAGATGGAACTCGAAAGCAGTATTGTTAATAAGACAGTTCAAAATTATACAGGTAATATATTTTGAAACTAGAAAAGTAATGAAGATCTTAGTTTACTTGCAGTAGATAGACAGTATCAGCAATATTTCTTTTTAACTTTGGGGTAGCACTTTACCCAAGACTGACCGTTAATTACGATAAAAATCCATGTATAACGATATTCAGAAAGATGAAAATATGGGGTAGTATTTATACACGTGGAGATTTAGAGGCTCTCTCTCTCTCTCTCTCTCTCTCTCTCTCTCTCTCTCGTCTCTCTCTCTCTCTCTCTCTCTCAGACACACACTCACACATATTGAATAAGTCTTTTAATTTCTAAGGTATGTAATCGTGCAAAATGCTTCAAAGAAAGGTTGTGGTTGGTCTTGTCCGCACTCCTACAGCTCATTATAGCCAGATGAGACTTATAATAATGTCCTAAGGATGGTTATAGTAAGACGTTAATTAAGCTGAGGCGCCCATCCAATTGACCAGGCCACAAACTCGGTCGGGCAAATTAAAATTCCATTTTTTCTTTTTTTAAGCTGGTGAAAGCTGCTTCTAATGCATCACGGTTCTCTGTCTTATGGTAATGGAAAGACATCTTTATGATTACATACGGACTTGTTAATAGTTCCAAAAGTTCATGCATACATGTGTGCACTCACACTCTCGATTTATATATATATAGATATATATATATATATATATATATATATATATATATATATTATATATATATATATATCAGATATATATATATATATATATATTATATATATATGTATATATATATATATATATATAGTATATATATATATATATATATATATATATATATATATATATATATATATATATATATAGATAGATAGATATATATGTAACTATATATATTTTATATATATATATATATATATATATATATATATATATATATATATATATATATATATATATATATATATATATATATATATATATATCTATATATATATATATCCTAATAGGATATATATGAATGTATATATGTATACATAAACTTATTTATATACACGCATGTGTTGAGGACACATGTGCGGGAACTCAAATTACAAGATGAGAGCGTAGTGTGATCGTATCGTAGTTACTCGAGCTGAATGGGTAGAGAATCGTAGAGTGACCAGTAAATGATTCATCCAGTAATAGTCTTCTTCTTCTTGGAATTTCTTGCCTTGAAATCCAGTGTTTGTATAATACAGAACCAATTTCATGTTTTGCTCCGTTTTTCTCTCTCTCTGTGGCAGTGATTCGAAAGTTTTAAATATCACAGAGGTAGCGTGCAAGACAGCATTTCCACTCTCCAATTTCCCGAGTTTCTTATTAATTAAAGATACTTGCGTGGTCGCGTTTAAGTATTTATAAGGGAGATTAGAGTTCTAAATGGCAATGTAGTCATTATCTTGCCGGAAAGTGGTCAGCATTTGCACGTTGGAAGATTACTCAGGGATCTTGTACTTTGTGTGTACGGATTTTATTTACTCGTGCCAGTTTTCTTATTGACTCTCTATTTGGTTTTAATTTGAAGTTTCTTTTTACCAAGATTATTTAACAAATGTGTAACTGTAAGTAATTTATTTGTCTGCTTATCTGTTAACTTCTAATGAATAGTGTATGCACATATTATTCATAGTATACACTTATATACATGCACATATGTATAGTATATAGATAGTATAATGTATTTATGTGTGTGTGTGCGTGTGTGTATGTATCATATGTATGTTTAACTATATACATAAAGGACAAACATAGACAGAGGTATATGTTGTCTGTGCCCATACATAATTCCGATTGGTGATTCATTTGATGCTCATTAGTCTCTCTCTCTCTCTCTCTCTCTCTCTCTCTCTCTGTTTAATACCAAGTTACACATTCTTGCATTCTTGGTTATGTTGATCGATGATGATTAGTTTTTAATTTTTAATTATTTTACCTACTTTCGAAGAGACGTCCCATAACTTACAATTGTTTTTACTGTCCTTATTGCAAGAGCCATTTTAATTTCTTTCCTGCAAAAAGGATCCAGTTTTCCATATATTCTCTGTTTTTATTTTTCAACTGCAAAAATTTTATACATTCCTATATGTAGTATTTTTTTCCCTTTGTGTTTTCTGTGTTATTGTCTGTCTCATAAACACATAATCTCTGTTTATAATGATATTTTATTGGATGTTGGAATGGAGGCCATAATTAGGGTAGGTGAGTTCGTCTTGCTGTTTCCGGAGAGTTATTGTGTCCATTGCTCTTCCTTTGCAGCTTTTAGCTTATTGCTACATTCCGCCATCAAGTACCTACCTGGGTAACAATATATTCTCTCTCTCTCTCTCTCTCTCTCTCTCTCTCTCTCTCACCAGATGTCAACATGCGTATGTTTTATTATCAAAAATAGAAACATCCTTTGCGTAGTTTTCATATACTTTTGGTGGTCAGGACAAGCATGTTACCATTCAACTACGCTTTCATATTAACAAAATAGGGTAATGGTTTATTTAATCTTTTACTAAGTCATTTACTAAGTAGTAATCGCTGCTGGTGATTTCTTTGCATTTTTGCAATTAACGCTACATAATAAGTGTTTTCCAACTTTTATTTCACGATTGCACAGATGCAAGTGATTATTGTTTACGGTAGTTTTAACTTTCGTGAAAAAAGATGTTGAAATGTCGTAAAGAGGCGTGTATTTACGCGTTATAAATACATTAGTTTATCACCAGAATTAAACACACATTCATCATTGATGTTGAAAAGATTTCCCAAGGATAAGAAAAGAATATTATGCACAAAAGCGACCGCTCATTAGTGCAAAAACATCCCTAACGACCACTTGAAATTCAGACCTCTTGGCTGATATCGTCTTAGAGGGTTGAAATGGAGAGAGAGAGAGAGAGAGAGAGAGAGAGAGAGAGAGAGAGAGAGTAGAGAGAGAGAGAGAGAGAGAGAGAGAGAGAGAGAGATATATAATTTTTATATATATGTATATATATATATATATATATATATATATATAATATATATATATATATATATATATATATATATATGATTATAATCACTTTAGCACGTGATTCATTTATCACACATATCCACAGGTGAAAAATAAGAGGCGGGGTGTGGGTCCTGACCAGTTTCACAAATATATGTACTACAGAGACAGTACTGACGAGCATACACATACCGTTTGAGACTGCAGATCCACCTACAGATATGTGATGTGCTTTTATATATATATATATATATATATATATATATATATATATATATATATATATATATTATATATATATATATATATGTCTTATATAAAAAGAGGGATGTATAATAATATATTTCGGACACCGTTGTAAGGTGATGTACTGTGACATTTCTTAGAATATAGGGGTCATCAGTTTAACTTCCCTTGGAGACACACAGTGGTTGGTTCAAGTGACAAGACATCTCTGTTTAGGAAATGCTGATGTATCTTTTTGGGTGGCGTGATGTCAAAATTGCTACCTGAGTAGCTATGGGCGCTTGATACAGAGGTGCCTTTTGAAACTGGGCGTGAACAATTTGTGTGATTCGTGCATGTGTGCGAGCTTCGTGTCCCTACAAAATGAGAATGTAGGATGACCATGGGGGGAGATCGCTAGAGAGGCAGCAGAAGGCTAGATGGCTTCTTGAACAGTACTTTTGTAAAGTGTTTGTGAATACTGTGTTGAATGAGTAAGCATAATTATTATTTGGCCAAAAGTGTGGCTTGTCTGTATTTTGAATATTTATTTCAAAGATGTTCTGTTTCATATGATCTCTTGTTTTTTAATTTATAATCTTGTGCTTATCGAGGTGTTCTGTCTTCTAACAGGCAGTTTCTGAGAAAGGGGAACTGATCTGGAACAGAGGAGAATTAACATGGGAAACTTAACTAATGTTTCATGGTGTTACTATGGAGACAGTATTATGACTTGCCCAGTTTTATGACTAAAATGATGTGGGTTATTGTAGGAGAAATATGGAGTGGTTGTCATGAGTTCAACATTTCATTTAATCATTCTGTTAAGAAAACCTGAGTATATTTAGCTAACTGGCTTGGCTATTAAATAAATCTATTTTTTGTAAGTTCACGAGTCTGATTTAATGGCCTTAGTAATGAGCGGGGTGGTGAATGTTGTGGAGAGAGAGAGAGATGTTGTTTAGAGAGAGAGAGAGAGAGAGAGTTGCCAGTGCCTTAGACACACGACTATTGCTACCTTTTAAAATAGAACACAGAGATTAGAATCTACGGTTAAAGTTTGGTGGCTAGCGGATGTTTGGACCGTTGTTACGCCTTTGTGAGATTAATAGCAGCTTAAAGAGGCTGTTTTTAGAGATTCTAGTTGTGAAAATGTGTTAGGATTTCAATTAATAGGTGACAGGTGATAAGAATTATTCAGAAGTCGTTCTGGTACTGAGAGATGAAGTTCAATTAGCGTCAGTATATTGTCTATTGTGAGATGCCTCAGGGAGTCTGTTACTCAGTGGGTATTGTGAGTGCGCATCTGCCAAGGTGCTTTCTTGCTTGAGTATTGGGTTGTAACACACGTGATTATGTGTGTATCCGGCTTTTTTTACATGAGTGAGTCGGTGATCTGGTGTTCTCTCATTGACGACGTGAGTGTTACATTTTTTTTATGCCCTTGGGTTTTTTTTCTCTCTCTCTTTCTAACTTTGTGTATGAATCATTTTTTGGAGTTAAAGAGGCAGTTCAGATTACCATATTTTTTCCATAGGAGCAGAACGTGATGAGTTTTTTTTTTTTTTTCTTAGCACATGTTTAGAGGTGATGCATTCGTTTTTTTTTTAATACATACGTATGCATATGAATTGTTTCATACATGCAACTCAGTTCTGAAGGTGCTTGGATTCCATTTTTTTTGGCACTTGAGACAGCGCCTCTCATGCATACACACTCAGCGCATTTTTTTTTTTTTGCATTGCTGAGCATCCACAGGGTAGTGCCAAAGGGAGGGTGAAACTTTTATTTCTTTGTGCTGGGGTAACGGGGGTGAGTTTGGCCTTGAATAGGAAAGTTCAATGCCATATCAGCTGATAGCCACTGAGAGATGATGTGATATGCCCATAGGGTCTCTTTTAGAATGATTTTTGTTCTTTCTTTGGAGTAAAGAGAACATAAATAAATATGAACGTGGTGCAAGTTTTCCTTACGCTTTGGAGAATGCCTTTACGTAATGGTAGAGGACATGATTTTAACTGGGGGATACAGAGATAATGTTAGAATGGGGATGTGCCTGGTGATGTGTTCGGTGATAACAATTGTGGTGATGATACTGGAGTTATGGGTGAATGGCAATATTGAGCTCATACTGGTGATACGGGAGATATTTTACGGAGATATTTTATGGGGAGATATTTACGTAGAATTATTACGGGAGATATTTACGGGGATTCTATTGGAGTTCAAGGTGGTAATAATTTTCGTGAATGTGAAAGTGATTTATGGGTGGTGAAATTGGTGATACTTGTGATACTTATATTGGTGTTGTTTCTGATACTAACATGGGTGCTTGTAATGATACTAAGGGTGGTGATGTTTGTGAATATGGGAGGTACTAACCATAAATTTAATGGTGTTTTATCGGAGGATATTGTGTTAATGACCTGTTCAAGACTATGGTAAAAGTCATATTGAATACCTACCGGTCTTCTTTTGCCCGGGTGATTTTTTTTTCTGTGACAGCCCAGAGTTTTCCTTTTTTTATGGGTTCAATAGATAATTGCTTGAAGTCTACGTGAGTCACAGATGTTACAGGTGTCACAGGAATAGTTAACTGTGCCCTTGGTTTTTCTTTTCCCCTTTTGGACGTTAGCCATCGCTGACGTAAGTCATTTTTTATCGTGGGTGAATTTGAATTTATTTTTCTCTCCGAGCAGTTAGTGAGGATTTTTGATATCTCAGTTCGTAACTTGGAATCATTGTTTGGGAATGCGCTTATAATTTCAGCTGTTTGATGCTGCAAGAGATTTAGGGGAGAATTTTTTTTGCATTTTTTTTCTGGATATTTGTGTTCTGGAAATTGTTGGCCTCTTGCACATTTGTGTTTGTGGAAACTTTGCCAGAGATGGAAACTTGATTAAGTTTCTGGTGGCCTTTGCCGTAGTGAATATGGGGAAGCCTTCGCTTAGACACTATGGATTTGTAGTTTTGTTGTTATGAGTTATGTCACAATAATGATTTTTTCAAGGATTTTCTGGGCAATTTTATTTGCCAAGTTTTTGCCCTTCTCAGCAGTTATGCTAAACAGAGAGTTTATAGTTTTTTACTATAACTTTGAGCCCCTTGGAGATGCTTTTCGGGGTTATTGTTATTTTACTGGAGAATTGGAGATATAATGTTTTGGCCATGTGATATTTTATTTTGTTGGAGATAGTCCAGTGTTTTTAGGCCTATGGTGGTAAGAGCTATGTTTAGTTCAGTTATTTTTGCAGTTATTTTGGTGCAAATGGAAACCTTCGTGATAGAAGATATGTGGCAATATTTTCGAGTGTTTCAGCTAGAGGCTTTGAGCGCATTTTTCGTGGACAGAGTTTCATTTTTGATTACCCTGCTTGGAGAGTAATAATTTTTTTTTTTGATACTTTGTTTTAATTTCACATGTGGTTATTGGTGAAATAGAAGGGAATATGGTGATATGTGGTTATAAGTGAAATGGAGGGGAATATTTTCATTGCCCGAGTGGTATATTATTAATATGGTGATATATGGGTGGCATTAATCTTTGGTGGTGATTTTATTTTGTAGTTATGATTTTTGGAGCTGAATTTCTGTGGTTTCACGAGCCAAAAGAGGGGGTTTTGTGGTTCCTTTGGTGTGGTGGCTCTTGAGGGGCAGGTGTCATTACTGCATTGTGGTTTTATGGAGGTGTTGTATTTTCTATATCATCAGTGGCATTTTGGTGGCATATAATTGTGGAATTGTGGTTTACTGTGGTTTATATCCCGAATAGGTGATAATTTGTTTTATATACTTGGGGTAATATCATGGGGGAGTTATGTTTTAAGGAAAATTTTTTTGGCCACCTTGGTGATATCTTGGAGATAATTTTGTGAAATGTGGTTATATAATGTCAGTATAGAATTTTTGGGGCTCTTTGAAGAATAATGTTTAGCATAGAATTTTTGGAGACTATTTGGAGAATAATGGTTTTAGTATAGAAGGATATTTGGAGAATAATGGTTTTCATTAGGTTGCAGTCTTACTAGACAAATCTAGTGCAGTTTCGAGCACCTTAGGATTTTCACAGGTGGATTTTTGCTGATAATGCTGTGATGAGTCCCGGTTGCTGACTTCTGTATGATACTCGGATGCACTATTTTCGGAGATATCTATTTAGGTTGTCGGTCGTTTCTGATCGTGAAATTTTGTTGATAGCAAATTCTGTAAGATACATACTGCATTTGTGGGTAAAACGTTGGGTTATATATATTATATATATTATGTGTGTTTTGATGAGAGAAATTCCACTTATTATTGTTGTTATTATCTTTTTTTTCTTTTTTTTTCTTTTTTTTTTTCCTTTTCTACGAGATTTGTCGTAATTGGGGTTAAGCTTACATAGCATTATTTCTGTTTTGGACAGGATATATAATTGTGCAGGGTATGTGAATTATAGGAAAGGGTGTTTGGCATTATATTTCATCGGAGATTAATTATATAAACAGTAAAAGGCTTTTGCTGTTAGACAGTAAAAGGGTCCTTACTGATTTTGTGGGTTGCTGAAATGTCAGAGTTTGAGAGAACACTTTTGGTGATAATTTGGGGCTGGTCTTGGGCTCATTTTTATTTTTTTTTTATTTACTTGTGAGAATGGTGAGTTTAAAGTGTGATGAAAGTAGTCCGTAGAGTTTTTGTGCTGATACATGTGTGGGGTTGGCAAGCCTTTTTTTTTTATTATTGGAGAATTAAATTGGAGAATTTAATATTTTCCTTACAGGGTTATGATAGTGACTTTATGATTTAGTGATCTTATGAGTGCCTTTCACGAGTTGTAGTTAGACCATTAGTCAGTGATCACTATTAGTTGATTAATGGGAAAAATGTTCAGTTAGTATTCTTAGAATTTTGAGGTCATTATTGACAGATGTATGTCTGGGGTTACTTTTTCTTTAATTAACCGATGACATGACTGACATATTGAAACCCATAAACATCGTTCCCCCACGCCAGCAAGACGTCCTTCAACTACTACAGAGATGTATGTTTGCTGATGTTTCTACGAGTCCTACGGGGTTTACGGTGCTTTTGGTCTACGAAAGTCGTCAGTTGTCTTCCACGGGGAGACGTTTTGCCTTTCTACAGCGTTTCACTAGTCTATTGCAGTTGCAGTTGCAATCACACGGGAGAATTGAAGATTCACGATGTATATATCTATATATATATATATATATATATATATATATATATATATATATATATATAGATATATATATATATATATATATATATATATATATATATATATATATATCATATATCTATATATATATATATATATATATATATATATATCTATATATATATATGTGTATATATATATATAATATATATATATATATATATATATATATATATATATATATATATATATATATATATATATATATATATATTTTCATTTACGAGAATTATCTGTATTTAAATGACTGGAAAAAATTAGTTTAGGAAATAGCCTGCTTAGTGGCAAACTTATGTTCCCTCCATTGACCTTTTGATTATAACCAGACCGTTACATCTTTGTACAGTGACTTCATTAGTTGAGTGTGCATACTAAATATTTAGGTCACATTCATGTTTGACATTTGACCTGTAGGTATGACCTTGACCTCACGCTACACATCGGTTTCATGAGTGGAGTATGCATGCCAAATATCAAATCTGTCTCGAAATGTCTAGAAGCTATATTGAAAGGTGAATTCGTGTTTGACCTTTCATTTAAATGGCCTTAGCCTTGACTCTTGGATTTACTACATAAAATGTTTAATCTCTATTAATCGTATATGTTATGAAGTTTGTAGTTCCTTTCTACAGTCATGTACAGTTCAACACAATTTTAGTGGTCTGATACGACTGACAGACAACCAGATCAGTTGCTACAGGACGATGGACGCTAAACTGGTGGCATAAAGTCCCATAAAAGATGTTGAAAAAATTATTGACGGACAGATAGATACTTCCAAAAGGCTCTCTCTCTCTCTCTCTCTCTCTCTCTCTCTCTCTCTCTCTCTCTCTCTCTCTCTCACTGAGTATAAATAATCCCCTTGTACTCGAAGATATTTTGCTCTAGCGAACATATCCCGCAATAATTGTGGAACCACAGAGCTTCCTTTCACCATTAACTACTTCATAGTCGCTCTCTGCTTCCTTCAAGACTTTCGAGGAAATGTTCCAATGTAAGGGAATAAAATAGAAAATATAGGTAATCGTAATCGTCTTTGCATTATTTAGCTTGTTTTACTAGTTCTTAGCAATTTTGGAAATAGTATCTCTCTCTCTCTCTCTCTCTCTCGTAGTAGTAGTAGTAGTAGTAGTAGTCATCTTGCTTGGTGAGACGTTCCTGCGCGAAGTCAGATTAATCAACAGATATCACAAGTTTAACATACGTCTAGAATTTGAGAAATATCTAGAAGTGTTCGTGAACTATCGGTGATAAGATTAGTGTGAAAATAGTAGGATAAAGCGTCTTCTAAGTTAGTTTATCAAGTGAAATACTGTAAATCAGAACAAGATGGCAGTAAGTTCCAACTGCGGGAAAAAATGGCGAGATTTAGCTTGCTTGGCAAATTCGCATACGATGAGGTAGTCAGGGAAGGGAACTGGCATTTCTCATCTATGAGATCAGGAACAGTCCTAACCAAAAAGATACAGAAGCATTCATAGATATATTAGAAGGATATAATCCTTCAAACTGGAACAAATCAACTGAAAACATCTTGAAAATAATTGAAGAAGTTCCAAATAAAATCCAAGTGGTCAAGAGACTCATAAAGAAAATATACATTAAACCAACATATTCCGACAAAGAAAATGAATAAGGTGAACCTTGTGAATATCCTAATTGATGCATTAGGAAAAAGAATGTCAAAAGCATGTAAACTGACATGTAAGCATGTCAACATGTCTACCATGGATAGACAATGTTATTAAATCAAGATTGAATATACAAATAGTTGAAGAAGAAGAGGAAGAGGAAGAGGAAGAGGAAGAAGAAGAAGAAGAAGAGGAAAACGTAAGAGAAGTAAACAAAACTGAAATGACAGAAAAAGATAAGGAAAACAAAGAACAAGATAAAAGTAGGGATGCAGAGATACTCATTGATACTACATATGAGGCTATAAAGCAGCATACCTACGAAAGAAATAAATTACGATATGACAACACAAAAGAAAATGCCGAAGAGGCTCTACCCAGATCTACACAATGACGGGAAAGAGGAAAAAATATACAAAAAAGACAAAGTCTGCAATCTTTTGAAAAGAGGGAATTGCAGATTTGGAGAAAAATGTCACTACAAACATCCTAAGGTATGTCACAACTATGAAATATATGGTAAATGTGCATACCTAGATGGCTATGAGGATGATTGCAGAGATCTACATCCAAAAATATGCAAAAACCTAAAAGAAGGAAAAGGATGTAAGTTCGACAAAAAATGTAAATATATGCACCCTGTAGCCATGAAAAATAATCATATAAATAACCAATCAAGTAATAAAATCCAAAATAAGAAAGAAAACAAATAAAGAGAGGAATGAAGAATATCAGGTAAAAGAAAAAAGCAAGCCATCAACGAGATATGCAGAGGTGTCAGCAAAAAATTTCAATGCATCAGCTCCAAGATTTCTACTCAAGAGATAATAACTGTTTTTATTATGCAAGAGGATATTGCAGATATGGAGAAAATTGCAGATTCAGACACAAAATGAATAATTATGATGAAGGAAGAACAAATATTTGGAAAAGTTGGATTTTTAATGTCAGAATTTCTGGAAATGAAAAAAAAGAACAACATACCAGAACAGGAAAAGAGACATGGGAAAATCCTTATTATTACCAATATTAAATGAAGGAGAAAACACGCGCAAACCATCATAGTGATGAATGCGCAGGGTTAGTTACAAGTAACTCAAAAAGAAAAATAGAGTACTTAGAAGAACTAACCCAAATTGAAAAGAAAATAGATATAGTGAATATAAGTGAAACCTGTATTCCCAAGAGACTGGGAATGATGATCAAATAAAAGGGTTCCAAAACTTATAGATCAGATAGAAAAAATAGGAATCAAGGGGGAACCGCAATATATGGGAAAGACAAAAACAAGGAAAAATATATGAGAAATATAGTAACTCAGAATGTGAACTATAGCGGTAGAATTTGAATCTGAAAAATTAATGAAACATAGTAATATATAGACCTCCTAATACTAAAGAGTTTGACTTAATAATAGAAAAATTGGATGATATATGTGGAAATCACAAGGACTGGACTATTCTCCTATCTGGAGACTTCAACTTTCCTTTCGTAGACTGGAAAGAACGAATAGGAGATTGTGGATGTACTTATACATATAAAAAAGAGAGTAATAGTAGTGCAGAAGATAAGAGGCAATTCGAAAAGCTATTAGATATGCTACTAGAATACAACATTCAACAAATAAATCACCTGCCAACAAGAAAGGAAAATACTTTAGACCTAGTATTTGTGAACGAGATGAATTATGTTAAAGAAATAATAGTTTATAATGCGAGTATTTCAGCACCATAATGTCATAGAATTAACAGTCCATTCCAAAGCAAGTGAAAACAGAGATAAGCAAGAAATGAAAAAGTGGGAAGGATATGGAAAATACAACTTCTACAGTAAAAATATAAAATGGTCAGAAATAAATGAAGAATTAAACAAAGATTGGGATAACATTTTCGTAAGTGATGACATAAAGGTAAATACGGAGATATTATATAAAATATTAGAGAAAATAGTGGATAAATATATACCGAAGAAGAAAAGTAAACATCAGTCATGCATACCAAGAGACAGAAGGATCTTGTTCCAGAAAATCAGAAAGTGGAAAAAAGGTCTTGCAAAAGAAAAAATGCATGGAAAGTTATAGAACTAAAAAGTAAGATAGAAAATGCGAACAAAAGATTATACAATCAAAAGAAAATGAAAAACGGGACTTGGAAGAAAAAAACCCTATTAAATATCAAGCAAAATCCCAAACTATTATCTCATATGCGAAGAAGATGAATAAAAGAAGAATAGAAATAGGCCCTCTAAGAATTGAAGGGAGATTAACGAATGTAAAAAGGAAATTTGCAATATTGGCAGAACGATATAAGAGAGAATTCACCCCATAGAATAGATAATGAAGATAATGATATAGAAGTAAGGGATGAAAATAGTGAATATTTAGCTGACATAGATATTAACGAAGCTGATATTGTGCAGGCTATTAATGAAATTAAAAATGGAGCTGCTGCAGGGCCTGATGGAGTGCCTGCTATTTTGTTAAAGAAAGTAGTTCATTCTATCGCAAAGCCACTTGCATATTATTAAGACAAAGTATAGATACAGGCAAGATTTATGATGAGCACTAATTAGCATATATTACCCCTACTTTCAAAAGTGGATCAAGACTAGAGGCAAGTTATTATAGGCCTGTGAGTCTATCACATATTATGAAAGTGTATGAAAGGGTAATGAAGAAAGATATTATAAAACATTTAATAAAAAATAATTTGTTTAATAAAGGACAACATGGTTTCGTACCCGGAAAAAGTACACAAACCCAACTGTTAGTCCACCGTGAGAACATATTCAAAAATATGAAAAGCGGAATGAAACAGATGTGGTTTATCTAGACTTTGCAAAAGCTTTTGACAAAGTAGACCATAATATATTAGCGAAGAAAATTAGAAAACACAATATCGTGGATAAAGTAGGAAGATGGTTAAAAGAATTTTTACACAACAGCACGATAGTTATTGCAAACGACGAGAATCGGATGAAGCCAAGGTAATATCCGGTGTGCCGCAAGGTACGGTGTTAGCTGCAATACTGTTTGTTATTATGATTGAAGACATAGACAGGAATGTTAAGGATTCGGTAGTGAGTAGTTTCGCAGATGACACAAGAATAAGTAGAGAAATTACTTGTGATGAAGATAGGAACGCTCTCCAAAGAGACCTTAACAAAGTATATGATTGGGTAGAGGTAAATAGGATGGTATTTAACTCTGATAAATTTGAATCAATAAATTATGGAGACAGAGAAAGAAAGCTATATGCATATATGGGGACCTAACCTAATGAGACAATCACAAAATAAGGAAGCAGTTAAAGACCTTGGTGTGATGATGAATAGGAACATGTTATGCAATGATCAAATAGCAATTTCTGTTGGCAAAATGTAAAGCAAAAATGGGAATGTTGTTACGGCACTTCACAAGGGATCAAAACAAGAAAAGCTGAACACATGATTATGCTTTATAAAAACATATGTTCGTAGTCCACTTGAATATTGCAATATGATATGGTAACCCACACTATCAAAAGGATATTGCACAATAGAGAGTGTACAAAGGTCCTTTACATCTAGAATAGAGAAGTTAAAGACCTTGACTACTGGGAAAGACAACAATCCTTAAAATATATATGTCTAGAAAGGAGAAGAGAACGCTACATTGATAATTCAGGCATGGAAACACAGATAGAAGGAAATAATGCAGAAATATCATGGAACTAAAAATATCAGAAAGAGCAAGCAGAGGTAGATTAATGAGTGCCCAAAACTATACCTAGGAAAATAAGGAAAGCACCAGGACATTAATCCACTACGCACCAGCATCGATAATGCAGCGTCTATTCAATGCGTTGCCAGCTCATCTGAGAAATATATCAGGAGTGAGCGTAGATATATTTAAGAATAAGCTCGACAAATATCTAAACTGCATCCCAGACCATCCAAGATTGGAAGATGCAAAATATACCGGAAGATGTACTGGAAAACTTCCTCTGGTAGACATTAGAGGGTGCCTCACACTGAGAGACCTGGGGCAACCCGAACAAGATGTAAGGTCTGTAAGGTAAGGTCTCGTACTAAACGTTTTATTTGGAACTTTTGACATTTCAACTGAATATGTCCCTGATAATATTCTCTGTATGCTATGAATGGTCAAAGTTGTAATGAAGTCTGTTTAGTGAACTTACTTCGATGCGTTTTTCTAGAAGAAAGGTAAGACAACGAGAGTACTCCACGAATAAATATCCTTAACGCTCACAGTAAATGTATCTAAATGATTCTCTGCCTTTGATATTTTATATTTATTCCATAAAATGCTAATTCGGCATGTCAGAAAAAAAAACAGGAACGAACGTTATCTCTTTGTTGGTCTTTCAGGGACTGATGGGCGAGGCATATCATATTATGTTCCTCTTGTAAAGCACGCATATGTTTTATGGATTCTTTCAGCGTGAGATATTTCCATGTATGGATCTAATTAGAACCTGCCATCATGCTGGATAGTTTAAATTTCATCTGTTTTTTTACGCTTTTATTTAATTTGCTTTTGAGCATGTTTGCTTGTATGTATGTCTTAGTTAAAACTTGTCAGTCAATTTTCGACCTGATCCCTTCGTCCGATTGGCTAGAAAATTTGAATGGTTACAGCCTGCCTTACATGATCACGCGGTCAGCAGTGACCTCTAGTGACCATACAGTGACCTCTCTCAGCATCTGAGGACTTTTATGAAACTCTTCGGATTTTTCACAATATCTCTGACTCTGTAAATAACCTTCTTTGGCTCGACAGTATATCAGTTTCGTTACCTACAATCCTAAATCGGTTAGTTTTTGTCAAAACTACAACGTATGGAATAAAAAAAATATATAATACAAAAAAGCTTTTCAGAAAAAGCTTTTATTAAAATGCACAAAAAATTTAAAATTAAATTTTTGAGACACCCTGGTTTTCTTACAATTAATCATGTCTAAAAAATAAATAAAAGTGTGGTCCCCAAACATTTTAAGAAATAATAATAATAATAATAATAATAATAATAATAATAATAAGAATAATAATATAATAATATAATAAAAATAATAATAATAATAATAATAATAATAATAATAATAATAATAATAATAATAATAATAACAACAGTAAATTTTATTTCAGCTCAAGGGCATATACATGGAATATACAAAGCATAGACGATAACATACCGAGTCTAGGTACATGAGATAACATGACAAAATGATAATCGACAATATCCATACCGTTGCTGATGAAGTATAACAGATAGTATTCATCATAAAGGTAATAACATTAATAATATTGAGAATAGTAGTTTAAAAAAAACATTAAAAATTATAACAATTAGTGAGCACATTGCATATAATTAAAGTACAGCTAAGGACCTAAGATGGTTACAGTAATCAGGTCCTGAAGGTTAAATACGAAAAGTGAAAGTATCAAAACTATATTTGATAGTATTCACAGTAATAATAAAAAACAGTAATAACAGTAATCGTGGAAATATAATAATAATGCCATATTCTGCAGATGACACCTTGCAAAAATAGAGATTAAGTCATTCAGGCAACAGACGCCTCATTTTCCCATCTTTCCCACAGTTTAGATCTTCTTCTCTCCTCACTGCTTCGGATGCTTGTATGAGCGAATTGCTGCTGTTTCTCAGCCGGGTCATCACACTGGGCATTGTTTGCCTTACAGTGATTTTAAAGTTATCCAGGCGATATTTCTATGAACATCTGCGTGGCGGAGCGGTAGCGGAGAGTGTTTGTGAGGCGACTCAGTATGTCATAGTGAACAACAGTGAGTCTCATGGCCTCTCGGGTATAGTTCGTCCTCAGGGAACACCTTATACGTACTGTAAGGAGTACGAGCGGAAGAGCAACAGTTCCGTGACTCGGTGACAGAAGCGATAAAAAATATATTTCTTTTCCTGTAGTATTTCTTTCTAAGTTTGGCGACCACGCCTTAATTTTTTTAGACATGATTAATTGTAAGGAAATCCTGATGTGTCTCAAAAAAATAATTATACACATTTAGTGTATCTTGATTAAAGCTTTTTTAGAAAAAAAAAACTTTGTTTTTGTATTTTTGAAGTCACACTAACCAACAGCCTTGAACCATTTGAAATACTAAAGTTATTTCCTTTATGTCAAATACGTAATTCTCTCTCTCTCTCTCTCTCTCTCTCTCTCTCTCTCTCTCTCTCTCTCTCTCTCTCTCTTATCCGGAATCCAGTGTCTTCTTGGAGTAAGAGTGCAGCGGCATCTGTTCTTGCAATAAAGCTAAGCAGGCCGTATCGTGTTCCTGTTTTGTTTTTATTGCGCACTTGTGCCTACCTGCATTTGTAGCCATTATGCACATACTCTGAAGTAGTATATGTATTTTGGGCAATTTTATATTAATATTCGTACCTTAAGTATCGTTTATAAATGAATATATACAGTTTTCAGAAGTGTCTGAATATTAACTTGAATTTCAAGGAAAATGTGATTCCAGTCACCAGGTGTTGTAATTTGACTTGGCACATTTCTAGCTTATTGGAGTCAGCAGTATGTTAGAGTCGGTCCAGCATTTTTCATTGCCTATTGGAGCAAGTTGCGTAATCATTTTACCCATTCTGTGTTTAAATTTTTATTGGGTTGGTTCTTCCTTGTTGAGAACTCCCTCCCCCTCCCCAACCCCAACCCCACCCCCTAACCCCTCACCCACTCTCTCTCTCTCTGACCCTCAATGACCCTCTCCTTTGTAATACCCCATAACTGGACTATAACAAGTAAAAAAGCTGGTCTTCCAGCCAAATTTTATATCGGACCCTTCACATGATGGCACTCAGCGTTCTGAAGGGGCCGTCTGTAAAGGAAAGTGTTTTCATCTTTCTTATGAACTCATCCATTGAATTATGTGAGTTTCCTTTTGGTGTAAAAAATGACCAATTAGGTGTAGAGTAGTTTTTTTCATTCTCACTTGTATCCCATAATGATGCAAGGAGATGGGAGAAGGTAATTCTTGAAGGGCCGCCTCTGCAAGGACATTTTTTTTTGCTAGTAGCCTTGGTTCTTTATGTGTAATCTTTCTTCCCTGAAGCCTGTCTTTTAATATTTTATAACGCTTAAGAAATTTGTACGATCTTCGCTGCCGTTATAATCTTTGTTTTATTTTCCATTATAGCCATCTTCATCATTCTTAACCCATGAAAATCATGTCTTATGACGCTGGCTCACTTTCAAGCTGAAATTGCGAAAATTAAGGGGTAAGGAAACGGTAAAATAATTTTCTGTGCGCGGTAGGAGGCTTGAGTCTTTGATTTGCAAACCCTTGACTGTTTGCAAAAGATCCTTCGCAGTCGTTTACGCGATTGCAGTTTTGAGTTGATATAATACTCCGTCTTTCGTGTCTACTTATCCGTTTTTTTTTACTTATTTTGTTCTTTCTATATTCAGAAAGGACGGGTAATCCCTATTATATCCAACTGTCATTATTAGACAATTTCAATTTCATGTGATAAGGGGTAACGTGTTGGTTAATTCTTATATGCACAGCATTAGCCGTTGTATGTTAGAATCCTAACAATGAATTTGTTTAAACGGTTAATATTTTCCATAAGAATATAATTTTTTGCGTTTTTCCTTCTTTTAAAGCTAGTTTAAACCTTAAGCGGCAGCTCGTCGTGGAATGTCATTTTTTTATGGATATAATTATTTTTTTAGGGGATGTACAGTTTTTAAAGAAAATATAGTCCGAAAAGACTGAGATCATGAAGTAAATGTTCTTGCATAAAATTTTCTATATGAACGTCTGCCAGAATGGCTCTTTTTTTTGCCAACGGTAGGCCAGAATCGAAGCGAGAACTTAAAAGCGAAGCATCAGGATCACTGATCTATTCCAGGAACTTTCACTCACGCGAAGCGACAAGTGTGTCTGTCCTCCTTCCCCTGTCTTCCCAACTCCTCCTACACACTGAAGAGATTTCAAACTTAGCACGACGGTAGAAAGTCATAATATATAGATGCCCGTGTATGGGAAAATGGTCTGTCTGTCTGTATTTGCCTGTCCATCGGCATGTCTTATGGTGAAATTCTATCGCAACTCCTAAACTGCTCAATAGATTTCGGCCAAAATTGAAAAAAAAAAATAAAAGGTCACCATGCATGGATTTGCCTGAAAGACACGGTCCACTTACCTTCAAATTCGTATGCCTCTCTGTGTGAACTATTTGAGAACGATAGTGACCTAGACCCTGACCCTCATACTTAAATGGATGCCTTATGTACCCTGTCAGGGCAGCTCCATGTGCATGGCTAAAGAAATTCCATTGAACGTTTGGAACAACAGATTCTTAAGGGGTTGGAAGTATGCAAATAGAATGCTGTGCATCGGTGAGTACCAGTTTCTTGATTCCTGGAAATGACTGAACTTCGTACTTAACGTATTACAGAATGTGGATGGTTTTTCTGCTTAAAATAGCTCCTTTCACCCAATAATAATGTACTTTAATTCTTCATGTAATAATAAAACAAAAAAACTTTTAGTGGTAATCCGAATAGGTATGACAATATATCTCTCTCTCTCTCTCTCTCTCTCTCTCTCTCTCTCTCTCTGTCTATATATATATATATATATATATATATATATATATATATATATATATGTATATTATATATATGTATATATATATATATGTATATATATATATATATATATATATATATATATATATATACAGAGAGAGAGAGAGAAAGAGAGAGAGAGAGAGAGAGATATTGTCATTGTATTTTGATTTGAATAATTAAAATACCATAAGTCTTCCCGAATTTCTAGAAGCCATAGTTTCAAGCTCAATGTCCTCGTAATAAAAATACCATACCTTCTTTTTTTGCTTCCTTCTTTATATCCAAGACTCTCTCTCTCTCTCTCTCTCTCTCTCTCTCTCTCTCTCTCTCTCTCTCTCTCTCTCTGAATCCACGAAGGAAGTACCACATAAAGGGATATTAAATTGATTATGCCAAATTAATTGAACAACAAAAAAGACTCATCTATCTATCTATCTATCTATCTATCTATATATATATATATATATATATATATATATATATATATATATAGATAGATAGATAGATAGATAGATAGATAGATGAGCTTTTTTGTTGTTCAATTAATTTTGGCATAATC